>NW_020200941.1:50715-65310 GCF_001531365.2 Cynara cardunculus var. scolymus
TCTTCTTCAGATTCAGAATTGAGAAAGTCTCTTGCTGATTTCTCAAAATCAGAATTAGCATGGATTGGAGCAGAAGATGTGGGTTCAGAGGTTGATGCTTCAGAGTGATCTTCTTGAGGTTTCATCGATATTGACTTCGATAAATTCTCAATTTTACTTGGGTGATTCATCGATTCATCAGTTGATGGTTCTTCATTCGGATTCTCCTTTTTATCAACAATACTTGCTGATGAGATAGAATTGACAAGCGGAGATTCTGGTTTTACAATAGGGTTTTCAACAATCTCTGGTTTAGAAATGTCATTTCTTTCATCAGAATTCTTACATGTACTTTTCTTGTATACCACATTTTCAAAATCCTGTCTTGAAATGACAGTTTTTCCGTCGACTTTAACTCTTTTGAAATTTGCTTTTGGTTTCGGAGTAAAGTCGGGTTTTTGAATGCATCCAGGTTTGAAGGTGGACTCAAGGGTGGATTTCTTTGTTTCGATGAAGGATTCCAATTCATTGAATCCAATCCCTTGAGTGTCCATTTGATCTTTTAATTTTTAAAAACTTCTTGGGCATCTTTATACTTTTTCATCAGAAGTTCATTGGTTTGAAGCTTCTGATGAAGAATTTCCCGTTCCTTTTGGAAGAAATATTTAAGTGGTACTGAGTTTAGTCTCTCTGCCTCAGATTCCTTTAAGGCCTTAGTTTTCTTTTCTAGGTCCTTAGTTATTCGCTTGTTTAATTCCAGAAGTTTATCTTCTTCTGATTTCTTAAAGATGCTTATGCGAGTCTTTTCCTTTGCTAGTTCATCTTTTTCTTTGGTTAGAAGATCAGTCTCTCTTTTGTAGAAACTTGCTTCTTTTTCCGCTTTTATTCTTTCAGATTTTTCAAAACTTAATTTTTGTTTTAATTTCAAGAAATCTTCTGAAAGTTTGATCACCCTTAACTCTAGTTCTGATGGAATAGAGTTGGTTTCATTTGAGAAAGACTCACATACCTGGTCATCAGAGTTGGAGGTGGAGTTTGCATTGGACGTAGCCATTAGACAGATGAGCGCTTTGTCTTCATCATCTGATGAAGAATCGGACACCTAATTTTCTTTTTCGGCCATCAAGCTTCGCTCTCTAGAATTATACTTGTATTTATTTTTATAGTAGTCAGCATCCTTGATCAATCGTCCTTTGCATTCCTTGGAAAAATGACCAAGTTTTCCGCACCTGAAGCATCGAAGGTCATTTTTCCTTCCATCATTGTCCTCTTTCCTTTCCTTTCTTCTTTCTTCTCTTCTCTCTTCCCGTTCTTCTCTTCCATCTCTTCTTTCGTCCCTTTGATGGAATTTGGATGGCTTTCTATCATATGATGACTGATATCTTTCCCTTTTGAACTATTTTCGCTCATAGCGTTTTCTGATGAACTTCTTTTGGAACTGTTTTGTAATCAAGGCCAATGATTTCGCAAAAACTTTAATCTCATCATCTAATTCAGAAGTTTCCTTTTCAGATTCTGATTCTACCACCAATGCTTTCTTGCCTTTCTTCTTATGTTCTTTGGCAAGAGTCCTTGATTTTTCCTTTTCATCGGCAGCAAGAGCAAGAGGTCCACTGATGGATACCTTTTTCTTCATAATGTCGCTCTCTTGTGCTGCAAGTGTTCCATATAGGTCATGAAGAGACCAGCCATCTAGGTCCTGGTTTGCTTGTAGGGACATAGATAGCTGAGTCCATCCATCGCCTAGACTTTTTAGGAATAAAATGTTGTTTTCTTCCTTAGTTCTGATGATATCGTTTCTACGACATTGATTTATCAATGTGTTGAAGCGATCGTAAGTCTTTTGTATTGGTTCATCAGGGAGGGCCTTGAAATTAGTGTATTCGTTGAGACATTGTGCTCTACGATTTTTCTTTGTTTTTGCTCCTCCTTCCAGTTGGCTTGCTAGTTCATCCCATAGTTCCTTGGCTGTAGAACATGTATCGAGGGACTGGAAGATTTCGTTGGGTAGGGCCATGATTATCAACCTTTTGGCCTTTTTGTCAGTTTCAACCCTTTCCTTGTCATCTTCGTCCCAATTCCTTTGATCTTTGGGCATGTAGTAGGCTGAAATTTCAGCTGTGGTGTTTGTTCCTCGAACTCTTGGAACTAGAGTTTGTGGAATGTAGGGACCCTCCTGTATAGATCACAGGAAATTCCTGTCCATTCCTTCCAAAAAATTTACCATTCTGATTTTCCATTGTGGATAGTCCTCTCGTTGAAGAGTTGAAGGCTTTGTGAGAGAGCCAACATTGTGGCCATTGAGAATGTTTGAAGAAGAAGATGTAATTTTTGACGAGAAAGAAGATCAAAAATTGAGAGATTTTTTAATTATCGTTTTGATTGGGAAATCAATCAATAGGCTCTAATACCAATTGTTGATTCCAGATCTCTCAATAACACTAATAATCTAGTTATGAATAACCAAATTATAGTGATTTTATGAAGGAAGTTATGAAGACTCAAGAAGAAAAATAAGAATATTTATAAATAGTCTTGAGCTTCAAAAGTTTCACTTTATAATCTGAGAAACGTAAAAGTGATTCGTAAAAGCGATTTTTTTTTTACAATAGGTCTAATCACCTATTTATACTAATCAGCTAATAAGAAGATAACTATATAATGCTACTTTCTAGCAAATCTCTATTAACAGATGAGGTTTATCTTTTATATGGATACCAAAGTTTGATACCAATAATACCCAAAAATAATACCTAAAATGGATAGATTTTTTGTATTTATAACCCTGAACGCGGAACACGGGTTAATAACAATTCTAAAACAACTTATGAAGTTATCTTTTTCTATTTTCGGGAGCAATTAAGCCCGGTCCGATTAAGCTAACTGTAAAAGATAGCATTTATGTACTAACAGCAAACTATTAGCATTTGAATTAGATATTTTTTATTATATCTAAGTGTAGATAAAATACTATTTTTTTATTTATATCATACATGAGAGAATATGTATAAGAATTTTTAATTCTTATTTCTAAAAGATCTAATCTAATAGATTCTTCTTCAATACGTCTATTGACATATTTAATTTCATCATTTATTGTTTTATTGTATAATTTTATAGGATCACCCATGATGTCTTATAAAATTAATAGCAAGATATAATCTTGCCTTTAAGTTTTAGAAAATTTTCTTCTAAAATTTTTATAGAACAAGCTATAAAAGTTTTTTGACTGAACAAATTTGTCCTTCGAGGACTTTGATTGTAAGGATCAAAACGATTAATGTTAAGTTGGTTTTGAACATTTTGTAAATTTGTTTTTTTAGTTTCAATGTGAATTTCAAGTTCATGAATTTCATCTTGAATCTGTTGATTCCAGTTTTTAATGTTAAGAGACATTAATTTCTGTATGTTTATAAAAATTTCGATTTTTATAAAATGCTTTTTGAGTCAAGGAGAGAATGTAAAATAAAAAGAAACTACTTACTTGAAGAAATAAATAAAAGCAAACTTATGTATTTTATACCTTATTCCTTTACTTGTTCGTCGATACTTTTTGAAAAAACACCAGCCCGCCGGGTTGTGGTCTGATTCGTTTCCCTAAACGGCCTCCTGCCTAGCGGTACTCAACAATCCTTCTAACCTTCCTGCTCTGTCACAACTTCTTCAATTGTATCGACTGAATGTAAAGATAACAGTGTATAACTACATAATGCTTTCTTTATTTCATCAGGTAAACCATCAAACGAGGACTTCCTCAATATCTTACATCTCCCCTTGGGGAGTTTTACTCACTCATTATCGAAAGCATAAAGCTAAGGATTTAGAGATTGAGAGTGTTCTAAGAACTGATCTCCCATGAACTGATTCTAGAAATTGTTCTCTAGAAAACCGATGTCTAACAATGAAGTCTAACATCGCTATTTATAGAATAAAAATCTACTGTTTAATTCTATAATTATTGCTCTCGACGTGGACCCCACGTGAATAGTGACGTGAATAGTGACGTCTTGAATGTTGAATAGTAAAATACTATTCATGACGTGAATTTCTTCATCTTTTTCCGTATGAAGAAATAATGCAGCACTTTAGGTGGTCTTCGGTGCCGTCTTGTCTTCTGTAGACAGATGCTTTCTGTCTGAATTATTGCTACTGCTACTTTCGCAGTGGCTGCAACAGTGATCCTCAAACAGCTGTGTAGCTTGTTTGCAGAAGCTTTGTCGTGTATCGATGCTGGCATCAATACTGTTGCGCATGAATTTTTCTCCGAAGATGGAGAGCTTCTTCATGTCGTCGGCGTCGGCGTTGCTGAAACCCCAACTGGTAATTATGCAGTTTTGGCTTGCATAATTGACCTTCTTCTTAGATCCTAAAATTGTTTCCAGGAGCTTCTCTGCGACTCTTCGTAGTCCGTTGATACGAACTTGATGCAGAATCTCTGTAAACAGAAGATCTCTATCCTCCATAGGTTGAGATAGTTCTATCTCCTTCCTTTTTTTGGCGAGTCCTATTTCAATGAAGTAATAGGGGTTCTACCTTGCTTCTTGTTGCCAGTCTGGAATTGAACTAACAACGTTGATATACAAAGGCTCATCCTTTGCTCTTAGAACTTTGCGTCTGAAGTTCTTTATTGATTCTACCATCTGGCTCGGAAAATATTTGAGCTCTTGCAGGTTGCTGCTTGGGTTGATGTTATGAACTAATCCAGCTTTAAAGGCTTGAAAGATTAGTGTTGGCTCTGCTCCTTCAGTGAAGTTGTAGAGGCTCTTTGATTTCTTGTCCGTGGTGTAAAACCGTTCGGGTAGGAAATCTTCTGGGCAAGCAGATCTTGCTTTGTTCCAGGTAGCTCGGAAGTCTTCAAACGCTAATGGTTCTCTGGCGACTTCTTCATGGATGACCTTGGGTATGATGAACCTCTGGTCTCTTTGATCTTCTTTGGCCTTTGAAATCTTAGGTCTTAGAAGAGATTTGCTGGTGGAGGACGGGCCTTCTTGGTAAGTTGCTAGACTGAGTCTGGTAGATGCTTCCGTTCGGAACTTCTTTGAAGTCGTCTTTCCTTCTTTGCAGAAGGTCTCCACTACACCCCAGTCAGTGTGTATGCCTTTATGTGGTCCGCAATAGATCACATAAAATCTGGCTTGAGAGTCGTCTTTCAAGGCTCTCAAATAGCTCGGCGCAAGCTTCTGTTCCTGCATTGAATTGTTAGATGACAAAGTTGTCATTCTGCTGAGTCCTTCAGCTGAGGGATTAGAATTAACTAACATACTAGTTTTGCCCAACATGGGATCAAGACTAGTATTATCCTTGTTTATGCTTTTTAGCAAAGCACCAGCTATCAACGAATTTGTTGATTATTTACTATGAGCCGTTTGCTCAGGAATAACCTTTGTTTTAAGACTTGCATCTACCGGTATGTTGGTTACCGTTTCGAAGCTTTCGAGAAGCTTGATTTTTTGGTCAATCGCTTAGATTTAAGCTTCGTACTCTATTTGAAGCATCTGCTTCTTTATCCTCAATGTCTTGAGGTCTTCCATTTTTACAAAATATTTTGTAAAAATTTTCTCTCTAATTTCTCCCCCTCTCTTTTTGTAGGTGAGTTTATGATGAATAGAATGTCTTGAGGATCATTCCTTTTATAGGGCTCGAGAGGAGTGTGATGACGTCATTGATGTCTTCTGTTTATTATCTTCTGCAATGTTAGTATGTAGAAAATATGTGAAGTTTTTGTTATCTGTACGCACCAGATACCAAAGTTCATCGAACGTAAACGTCTTCAATATTACCTACAAAATATCAGATATAGAGAATATATTCTTTCCTCTTAAGAGGATTAATAGTTTCTTTATTTTAAAGAAATTCTTAATTGATGTCAGAATCATCAGTATTTTCTTCTTCTGTATTATATACAGGAAGAATTAATATTTTGTGAACATTCTGTTCATCGTCGTAGACCTCTTCAAGAGGTTTATAACCATCGTTAATGGCAGTTTTTAATATCCTAATTTTTTATGGATATTGTTTATGGTTTGGACATTCGTTTGCGTAATGTCCTTCTTCGCTATAGATCCAACATCTGCAATTTTTCTTTCCTTTTGGACAAACCTTATCGGGAGGTTTTTTATCAGTTTGTGTATAAGAGGATTTTTTGAAATATTTTCCAGGTGAAATTTTTTTCTTTTTCTTTTTCCAAGAAGTATTAAATTTCTTTTTGGAAGGATTTTTCTTATAATCAAAATATTTTTGTCCAATATTAAGATTTTGAAAATCTCCAACGGTTTTGCAACAGCTAAAGCTTATGTTTTTTAAGCTTTCTTTGTTTGTATCTTTCATAACAAACTTTTGTAATTTTTTCTTTTGCAATTTTATTTGCTAAACCAAGACTTATTTTTGAGAAGTCATTTATGGCTTATGTTCTCCATCTTTCCAGACATTGGTCTCCAATGATTGGGAGTTTCATGAGATAAGCATTTATCCATTGACTGTGTTTTTCTATGAAAGGAATTTCATAAATATTTTTCTCGTAAATACAAGTAAATTTATCAAGATGACAAATATCTAAAAGTTGTAGTTTTGTTAAAACACTTCTAGCTTTTTCGGCTCTTTTTTGAATTTCAACGAGCTCGTTGCTTAAATAGTCTTTTCCCAGAAATATGGTATAAAACATTTTTATAATTTCATGGAAGAAATCTAGACCATGGAGGTCCTGTTTTCAATTTACCATTCTTATTTGGTTTTGTACAATGCCACTTGTTTTATGCTCTATTAGAGTTAAAACGGCTTTTGTAAATTTGAAATCATCCGGATTTGTTTGGATAATTAACGAAATTTCTGTAAACCATCGTTTGGTGATTTCTTCTCTTTCATCTAGATCTGTTATGCAGTCTAAATTTAGAGTTACGATAGGAATTGAAGAATTTCTACTATTAGGAATTCCTTTATGCATAGGCATTCTGAATTCTGTTGGTTTTTTCCTTCTTCCTCCAGCGGCTGAAGTTTCTGCGTAGTTTGAGTCGTCATCAGACATTTCTTCAAATTTTATGGCTTTTATATTTTTATTTTCTAATTCAAGATCAGAATCAGACTCAGTTTCTGGTTCTTCCAGAATCTCAGTAGTATTTAAAAGATATTCATCGAAAAGCTGAGGCTTTTTTAAATATTTTTCTTCCATTTCTTCATTGTCTAAAGAAATAAGTTTTATAAACTTTTGATCGCAAAGATCAATGTTATTGAAGAAATATTCTTCTAATCTTTCATAAATTGGTTTCATTTTTCAGATGGCCAATTTATAAGTTGGGAACTGTTTTCCCCTTTGCTTATAATTAAGTCTTTATTTCCAATTGTTTCTTCAACATTTGGTGGGGAGTAATATTTTAGGCTTTTGTATTTGCCTGATTTACTCTTCTTGTCACAAGAACAAGATTCAATCTTTGAGATATTTTAGAAATCTTTGTGATTGTTTTTGCTGAAGCTATTTCTATTTTAGAAATAGTTATATTACTTTTATTGACGAGTTCGTCAATTTTTGTAGAGATTTTATCAATCTTTGTAGAAAGATTAACAAGTTCTTCTTTAATTCTTTCTAAACTCATGGTCCAACTATATCTTGGAGAATGGTGGCCATAGAATCTATTCTTTTTGACATGGATCTAACCATTTCTTCTGTTGTAGAAGATCTAGGTTTATCAACAAGGAGTTGATCTTTAGATGTTTCACCATATAGACTCTTGTTTTTAGAAATATCAAGAACCCAATTATTATCATCGTTAGTAATTTTACTAAAATGATTTTCTTGGATAGATCCAATTTCATGAAATAATTCGTCTATTTCAATAGTAGAGCTTTCTTTATAGTCAATAGAGTGATGACTATTGGTGAGTGCATACCCAATTAGATAGGTTATTGAGAAAACCTTATCTCCTTTATCCATTAAATCGCTTCTTTCGAATTGATGAACAAAACTAAGAATTTGATTTATATTTTGTGTGTTTAAACTTACACCAAATTTTGGGTAAACTGTAAACATAAATTTTCCATAGGCTAAATTTCCTTGAGCAACACCTAAAAGGCTGTCTCTTCTGTTATTAATTTTGTTATCTAGCAAAGCCATTTTTATTGGAGTGTCAATTCCAGTTCTAAACTGAGATTTTATCAGAATTTTTAAAGCACCAATATGCAGAAAATTTATCTTTTTCCTAATATCAGTAGGAATTTTTGAAAGTTTTTGGTTAATTTCCGCTTTTGTAATAAGTGGAAGATAAACTTTACTAGAGACATCTGTTATATCTATCGAAATTTCTTTTGTAGAAACACAATAAATAATTTCATTTTTTCGTCTGAACGCTTTTTGAACCGCTTTCATTAATGAATTTTCTATTTTAAAAACCTTAGTTTTATCTAGGTTTAAATTAATTTTTGAAACTTTTTTCAAAAGATCGTCATGTACCATGAGATCTGCTGAGAAACTTTCTTTATTTTCTCTTACAAAAATATTTCCTTCGTCGCAAAACGACTGGATAGACTGAGTTTCCTCAACCTCCTTCCCCTTTTGAAACATGGCTCGACTTCCAGCTGTTGACTTGTCATCTCCAGTTGTCATTCATGATATGATGATTTCATCCTTATCTTCGAATCTTCATTGCATGCTTGGATGAATTGCTGGAAAATCTTCTAAGTGTTGATGACCAGAGGATCGATGAGAATGCTCTTTCCATCGCATCCTTGGACTGTCCATCGGTCCTCTGGTTCAACTCCAAACTTAGTCGTTTCTGCCTTGATGTCTTCATTGGTCTTCTGGTTCTTCATCACTTATTGTTTTTCGTTACTTTTTACATTATCAATTGCGAGGTTTAACACTCAATACCCTAGTTTTTCATTCAGTGAYAGCCTCTGGAGTTTCCACAACATTTAACTTATTATCAATCCGGTAGTGGTATGGTCATATTTGGATCAGCCAAACACTTTTGTAAATTCAACAAAAAGAAAGTGTTGTAAATAGCGTTGAGTTCTTCTAGCAGCTCTAAGTGATACGCTACTCTACAAATCCCTTTACTGATTCTGAATGACCTAATGTATCTCGGACTCAGCTTACTTCTCTTCCTAAAACACACAATATCCTTTCATGATGAAAGTTTTAATATCACAAAATCTCCTACTAGAAATTCAATCGGCTTTCGACGCTTGTCGGCATAGCTCTTTTGTCGTTCCTAAGCAATCTTTATTCTTTCTCGAATTCGATCTATCTTTTCATTCATTATCTTAATAATCTCTGGATTGGCCAACTGTTTCTCCCCCACCTCATTCCAATATAATGACGTTCTATATTTTTTGCCATACATAATTTCATACAGTGCCACTTGGATGCTGGAATGGTAACTGTTGTTGTAGGTAAACTTAATCAACAACAGATGATTCTCCCATGATCCCCAAAAGTCAATGATACAAGCTCTTAACATTTCTTTGAGGTTCTGAATCGTTCTCTCACTTTGCCCGTCAGTCTGAGGGTGATATGCGGTACATAACCAAATTTGAGATCCCATGGCTTTTTGAAAGCTTTCCCAAAATTTTAAGGTAAACCGACTATCCCTATCTGAAAAGCATGGTAAAGGAAAACCGATGAGTCACAATTTCATCGATGTAGATCTTTGCAAGTCTTTCTAAAAGATAAGTCTCTTTGATCGGTAGAAACTGCGCAGATTTTGTCAGAGAATCCACAAAAACCTAAAATAGAATCATATCCTTTTGAAGTTCATCGCAGTTTCATTATGAAATTCATTCTTCGTTCGTAGTGGTCATTTATAGCTGTTTTTCCAACTGAACCTAATTTACTATTTTGCGACAAGAGGGGGCTCTTACTTCTTTCATCTCTAGGTTGGTATCTCACTGATGGCTCGGACCCCCCCGGAAGGAGGTCCGGATCTCCTGCGGGAATGATTTGGAAGAGCCAAAACCAAAAATAGTGGTATATGATCCATTTCCACGTATGAATTTCTAAGGATTGCAAATTCCCATAGGGTCATTGATATGCTATTTTGACCTGTAAACACGTCAGACACCTTCCACGTACCGTGCAATATCCTTCTTTAACCCCGACCACCAGTAGAATGGTTTTAAATCTTTGTATATCTTATTGGTACTTGGATGAATTGAATATTGAGATCTATGACTTTCATCCAAAATTAACTCAYGATTGTCTCTGAGATGAGGCACCCAGATTCTACCWTGGAAACATAGAATTYCACTCGCATTCTTTATAAGGGTTGCTAATATMCCTYTGAYTCTTTCCGCTTTAATATCCTCTTCTTTAATCTCTTCGTTCTGACATCTCAGGATCTCGTCAAAAATGTTAGGGATTAAATTTGCTTGTAATGTAGTGGCTTTGATTGTTCCACTATTTCTCTTTTTTCTGCTAAGTGCGTCAGCCAACACATTCGCCTTCCCAAGGTGATAGAGAATATGACATTTGTAGTCATTCAACAATTCAACCCATCATCTTTGCCTCATATTCAACTCTTTMTGATTCAATAGATGTTGAAGACTTACATTATGTATAAATTTGGCATTTATTCCCCAACAAATAGTGTCTATAAATATTTAAAGCAAAAACAACTGCTGCAAGCTCCATATTATAAGTAGGGTACTGTATTTGGTGATCTTTCAACTATCTGGAAGCGKACACAATAACTTTTTCCCATTGCATCAATACACATCCCAGACCCAACCGTGAAGCATCACTTTAAACTACAAAATATTTTGACCCTTTTGGTAACGATAATATCAAAGCACTGCATAATCGATCTTTCAACAATTGGAAGGATTTAGCTTGATCTTCTCCCCATTCATAGTTTACACTTTTTCTCGTCAATTTGGTCAAGGGTGCAACGATCCAAGAAAAATCTTGAATAAACTTTCTGTAATACCCTTCCAAACCCAAGAAACTGCGGATCTCGGTGGGCGTTTTCGGTATTTCCCATCTTTCAATTGCTTCAATCTTTGCAAGATCAACTTTTACCCCTTTTTTTGAAACAATGTGACCTAAGAATTGAACTTATCTCAATCAAAACTCACATGTTGATAGTTTTGCATACAACTTCTCTCTTTTCAAAAGTTCCAGAATCAACCGAAGATGCTCGGCTTGCTCTACTTTCGATCATGAGTAATTAAGAATATCATCGATAAATACAATAACAAATTTATCGAGGTATTCGTTACATACTCTATTCATTAGATCCATAAACATGGTTGGAGCATTAGTCTATCCGAAYGGCATAAGCAAAAATTCSTGATGTCCATATCTKGTTCGRAAAGCAGTTTTAACTATGTCTTCTTACCGCAATTCAATTGATGATATCCCKACTGTAAGTCAATTTTTGATAAATAACTGGCCCCAACTAACTGATCACATAAATCATCAWTTCTTSGTAAGGKATATTTATTCTTTATGGTCAATTTTTTCAATTCCCGRTAATCAATACACATTCGCATGTTCCATCCTTCTTTTTGATAAATAATACTGGAGTTACCCAGGGAGAAGTGCTTGGTCTAATWAAAYCTTTATCCAGCAATTCTTTCAACTRGGTCATTAACTACTTYAACTCAGATGGTGCTAAACGATATGGTGYTATGGCCACCGGTTCYGCTCCGGGTGTTAGATCAATTCTTAACTTAGTTGATCGATCGGAAGGTAAACTGGACAATTCATCAAAAAAATATTTCTGGATACTCCCAAACTATTGGAATGGATTCCTGTTTACCTTTATCTTTCTTCGAATCAACCACATAAGCCAGAAATCTTTTGCACCCCTTCTGAATACATTTCCGAGCTTTTTTAACAGAAATCAGGCTTGCATGATGATCCCGCCGATCACCATAAATCAAAATTGGCCCATTCCTTGGAAAATCAGTATGTATCATCTTTTATTACAGAAAATACTTGCATGATTTTCTGCCAACCAATCCATGCCCACCACTACATCAATTCCCTATCGGCATAAAGAATAATCGGATTAGTATCACACACCCCTCAACCTYTATATGGCAATCATTAAACATTTTGGTAACAAATACTTGAGTATTATTAGCAGTATCAACTACTAATGCTTAGTCTAGGGGCACAAGTTTCATGTATAAACATCCAACAAATAAAGGTGACACAACTGAATACTTTGCACCAGATTCAAATAAGACCTTAGCATATACTGAGTTGATGAAAAATKTACCCGTTACCACATCAGGAACTTCATCTGCCTCCCTCTCGACATCTAAAAAGATCACCCTCTAGCCCTGTCAGATTCACCACTCATAATGTTGATTCTCCCATGAGTACTCAGAGTGTTTCCACCAAAAGTTAATCTTGGATTCTTTAATTGTGGGCAGTCTAATTTGATGTGAATTGAAGAATGACACTGATAACAACAATGAGGCATTTGGCAATCTCGAGAGATATGCCCCAACTTTTCACACCTGAAACAAAGTCTTTGATCCAAATTGCAATCACCCTGATGAGAACGGTGACATCTTTGACAAGGTCGTTCATTGAATCGTTGAACAATACGATTTTGAAGTTTTATAAACTTGGGTCTCCTAGATTCTATTGAAGATCATTCCCATTTTCTCTTTTCCACCACCTTTTCTCCCACCTATATGTTCTTATTTCTCCCAGTCGTKTCAGCTACGTCCACCGTAGATGGGAACGTAACAGTATCCATAGCAATTACATATTCTTTGATTAAAGGTTTTAAACCACAAATATACCGCTCAATCTTGCAGGATTCCGATGATATATAATGTTCATCAAAATGAGAGTGTTTGATAAACTTCTCTGTATACTGCCACACAATTTGATTTCCCTGTACTAACTTCAAAAATTCTTCTTCCAGTTGCCTCACTACCGCATTAAGGCAGAACTGTTCTTTGMATMAATCCACAAATTCCATCCATGACATCAATCGTAAAATGTTAGGTTTAGACAATAACTCAACTTCCCACCAGTRCAAAGCATTGGATTTRAGCATTGAAACAAAAAATMTAACTCGGTCTTCATATAAACACTTACTTGTATTAAAGACCTATTYTATATATTTTAGGGTTTACCTATMAAAAACATCTTAATATCGCATCCTTTCTCATTTGAAGTATGAACTTGCAGATTAATTTCCACCAGTTCAGTTTCTAYTATGGCAGGTATTCCCAGTATAGAGGTCAAGGTATTTCGTAACTTACTCATTTCTTCTGTGAGCATATCCCGAGTAAYGTACTCARGATGTCGAATTGGTTCTTCATTAACATTTTATTGAATAGATTATCCTTGTTCTGGATGAACCTTATAATGAATACTTCGCCCTCTTCATYTGCCCCTTCCCCTGCCTCTCTCTCTACCTCAATTAACAGGTAGATTCTCTTGTTCATTTTGTAGTGATATCTCTCTCATCCGGGCTTATAAGAGCAATCCTTTCAAATCTTCTAAACTGACTTGCCATCTAACAATTTAAAATTTTTAATATTCACATAATCACATTCCCCAAATATAATAAGGTATCCACGCACAAATATGTACCTGTAAACCCATGATTACATTGGTTAGTTGTAATTTGAATTTACCTTATATATCATTCTTCTAACCATCATATTTAATCCAAAGGTTCCACAAATTTAGGGACCCTCGATATGCAAATAATATTGTTTAAGTCTAGGCATCAAACTGAATACCTAAATCTCTTAAACTCGGACTCTGATACCAAACTTGTAACACCCTAAATCCATATTTGCATATAACCACATATTTCCTTTAACATGAAATACAAATTTACACATTGGTCCCAATATAAACAAAATGCTACACTCAAAAGTAGCTACAATTTTTTTCTGTTCACATCAAGTACAAGACTTGAACATAACAAATTCTCAAGTACATGTAACATAACAGCTTCCATAAATCCACATATGTAAGCAATCATAAATTTCTTCACATTTTCCCTTTCCCTTATCTTCAAGTGTGCCTGACCTATAATGCACATGTTAGAACAAAAAATAAGGGTTAGACCATGAGGTTTAGTGAGAAATCCCTTTTGATTGCTATTACAGGGTGAAAATCACCAAACCACTTTTATAAATCCCATATTTGTATTRATAAYAATTAAATAGTGTTTTATCAATACAAAAACTTTTTGTCGCAKCATAGASATGAGATAAYTTCATCTTATCACATCATGACTTATTAATATCTCAAACTTATTGCATTAAATAAACWATTAATCAAGTTKTCGCATCCCACATGTAATACACCAACTTATCGTATCACATTGATGCAATAACAAATTTTGTCRCATCATGCACATGTGATAACCCCCTTGTCGCACCTCAKAGATGTTATATCATAATTCCTCACATCATATGGATGCGATTACCTCTTTYTTTCGCATCACATTGATGCGATCRCCCCAWCTTGTCGCATCCAACAGATGCGATTACTCCAACTTATCCTATCCAACAGAGGTRATAACCAAACTTGTTGCATCCAACAGATGTGATAACCACCACTTTGTCGCACCATATAGATGCGATAATCATAACTTCTCGCACCACACTAGTGCTATAACCCCAAAATATCGCATCTCATTGATG
>NW_020200941.1:66730-81634 GCF_001531365.2 Cynara cardunculus var. scolymus
AGCTTAGTCACTACGCCAGAGATTGTAGAATCCAATAGTAAAGAACTCTGATTACTACAAGAACTAGATGTTGTTGTCTAAGCAAAAACAGGTTAAAGTTCGTATGGCTGAGGATGACCATTATCTCAATCTTACTGATGATTAAGCTGAGGAAGATACTCGTGCTTATTGGTGCTTTGTGGAAAAAGAATATGAGGAGTGCAACTCAGACAACGATGATAACAATTAATGTTATTCTGAATCCATGTCAGAGGTAAAGCTGGGCAAGAAGCTTAAAAGAAGAGAAAGAAAAACTTGCTAAAGAAAAAGAAATTTTGACAAAGCAATTATCTGAAGTTTCAGAAAAGTTAAAAAAATCTAAGAGTGAAAATTATGAGTATGTTTGTAAATATAATTCAATTTCAGAAAAATTTGATTGAGAAACTGAAATATCTTGAATTGAAACTTTACAAAAGAGGTCAAACTAATCAGACTATTCATTTGAACAAGCCTAAAAAGTTTAGATATTTTAATCCAAGGGTGGATTAGGATATGATAATCCTAGATATCTAAAAAAGTCTCTTTCTATGACTCTTACTCTTTATAAATTTGATTTTCTAGATCTCGGTCCAGTATATAAAATTCAATTTATGAAATCACCTAATAAGGTTGAGGAGTAGAAAGATTTGAACAGGAAAAGGAAAGATAAAATGCAACTTTCTTTTGCTTAGGGAGAACTCAATGATAGTTATCATAAAATAGAGCTTACTCTTTCTAATAATTACTTAAATAATTACTCTAATGAAGAACTTTATTCAAAACCCGCTGAATACAAGACTTATGTTCCACCTTTGGTTTTGGAAAAGAAAATTATTCAACTTGAAAAATGGTTTTAAAGAAGAATTTTTTTTGGATAGGAAATGAATACACTTGTATCTAAGATCAAGGAACTTAAGACTAAACTTTAGGACAAACAAGAAGAAATTTCTGAAACCGAAGTGACTTGATCAAAAAATTCTTCCACTTATTCATAAGTTTCGTCTTGTAAAGATTTTGAAACATCTGATCTTGAAAGGGAATGTCAAAAAGAGTTTAATTATTTTTGTTGGTCCCAACTGGATCTACAAGAGTTATAGGTAATCAACTTGTAGGGGGGGGGAGGATGAATACAAAAACAAAAACTTTCACTTTTAAAAATTATATATTGATAAAGAAGATCAATACAAATTTTACAAATTGTTTGCGGAAGAGATATGGTAAATAACTTCTCTAAACAATCTAAGATACACACAACTACAAATAGCAAAGAGAAAAGATTTGCTACAAGAAATAAAGATAAGAAGTAATGTGCTCTTCACTTGTTCAAAATGGTTCGTTCTCTTAGATAGATAATAGTGAGAGAAGTAACTTCTTGGGTAAGTTAGAGGTGAGAAAGATTGATAACTAAGAGAAAAGCACTCAGTTATTTATACCCATTGCATTAAATGCAATTCAAAAGGTATAAAACACGTGCCAAACTTTTGGAGGAACGATTGTCCTTTGCTACAGTAAACAGTCCTTTTGGCTCTATATGAGTAGTCCTCTTTTCATAAAGTAGGTAAGCACTATAGAGTCAACGGAATGGCTCCATACTGTACTATACTTTAGAAAAGGTATGGGTTTGTCCTTTGTGTGAGGGAGGACAAGACAAAAACAATCATGCATGGTAAGTTTCATTTGATCCCTGAATATTGGGATGACGCTGAAAGGTCTCTTCAGTATTCGTTGAAACTTGTGCAGACTTCACACTTTTGTATACGAGCTTGTAATCACTAAATGCCGCTTCAGATCACAAACTTGATGGTCTATAATCTTCAGCTTCTATCTTCGACATCGTTGAAAGATCTATGGTGTGAGTTTTGTATTGTTGAAGTATATCAGTCTTTGAAAGAATTACTATACACATTCAGCGATCACTGAACAGACTCAATGAAGATTTCCAAAACTGAATAACAAAGTTACTATACTTTGATAGGTAAAATGGATCATCATAAAATCAATGAGAGAAAGGATCAACAATCTCCCCTTATTTGATGATGACAAAGCAACATAAAGAAAATTGCCTAAGTTATAATAGTAAGGAAAAGGTACAGGTAATATACATGTACCTTTTAACTATTTTGGGATATTTTTTAGTGACACAGTTTACTTTTGTAAGTTTACTTACGTTTGTAAAGGATTACAAGTTCAAGAGAAACAAACACAAATATGATAACTGAAACTGAAAGCATATTCGTTGGCTGAAAGTTATCAGTGAATGAAAGAAAACTAGAACTCATAGATACTTGTCCCTATTACTCTTTTCAGGGATCTTTTTCAGTCACACTAAAGAACATGTATTTCATTATTGGAAAAATTACAAGTATTACATTAGTGATTGCTAGAACTATTACATATAAATTGTACACTAAAGGAAAAGAAAGGAAAACAAGATTACAAGTGAGAAAGTTAACTATTCTAAGTCGCTGAAGTCGATATACCCTAGTACGTCTTCTCCAAGCTTCTTTCGATATAGTAACTCCTTTCTGATCATGCGGTTCATCACCTCACTAGGTAGGTCATTGTCTAACCAAGATCTGAGATACTCAAGGTGGTCTATTGGACAGAGGTAGAACTCAAAAACAGGGAGGTTTGGCAAGAGAACAATTATCTTGAAAGTGGGTGCTAGTATTTTGCAAAGCCATTTTAAGAGGAAAAAAATATCTAAAGAAGAACAGATAATAAAATACCAATAAAACAACAGAACAACACAAAAAGCAAATCCTGCTTTGATACCACTTGTTGGTCCCAGTCAGATCTACAAGAGTTATAGGTAATCAGTTTATAGAAAGGGGAGATGAATAAAAACAAAGAATCTTTCACTTTTAAAAATTATATATTGATAAAGAAGATCAATACAAATTTTACAGATTGTTTGCAAAAGAGATAAGTTAAAGAAACTATCCAAACAATCTAAGATACACATAACTACAAATAGCAAAGAAAAAAGATTTGCTACAAGAAATAAAGATAAGAGTAAAGGTGCCCTTCACTTGTTCAAAGTGGTTCTTTCTCTTAGATAGACAATAGTGAGATAAGTAACTTCTTGGGTAAGTTAGTGGTGAGGAAGATTGATAACTGAGAGGAGAGCACTCAACTCTTTATAGTTATTGCATTAAATGCAATTCAGAATGTACAAAGCAAATGTCAAGCTTTTGGAGGAAAGATTGTCCTTTACTACAATAAACAGTCCTTTTGGCTGTATATGAATAATCCTCTTTTTATAAAGTAGGTAAACACTATAGAGTCAACGAAGTGGCTCCATACTGTACTATACTCTAGAAAAATGTATGGGTTTGTCCTTTGTGTGAGGGAGGACAAGATAAAAACAATTTTTCTTGGTAACTTTCATTTGATCGCTAAATATTGGGATGACTCTGAAAGGACTCTTCAGTATTCTCTGAAACTTGCGCAAACTTCACACATAAGTAAAAGAGATTGTAATCACTGAATTCTGCTTCAGATCACGAACTTGCTGGTCTCTAATTTTCAGCTTTTATCTTCGTCATCGCTGAAGGATCTGTGGTATGAGTTTTGAGACTTCAAATATATCAGTCTCTGAAGGAATTACAATACACATTCAGTGATAACTGAAACGACTCAGTGAAGGTCATTGAAACTGAATAAGATAATTACTATACTTCGATAGGTAAAAGGGATCATCATCAAATCAATGAGAGAGAGGTTCAACAATTTTATTAAATTTCCCAAATCATCCTATGACTCAAAGAATTCATATGACAACGTATTATCTGACGAGGAGACTGAATTAGTGAATTATAGGGTTTGTTTAGATGAAGAAATCGATCGATTTGGTTTTTCTCCAAAACTTCCTAGTCATGATGAATTTCTTGAAAAATATAAGGAGAAAGGAATACAGTTTTAAAGATGAATGTTCAAAATCCGTTTTTGAAAAAGTTCCTGTAAATGCCTATTATTCCAAGAATAAATTCAAAGGGTATTTACAGAAACAGGAAAAGACTTGTAAATTTAAAAAAATGATATGCTTATTATTCCAGCTCTTTTGATATTCATGTTTCTGATTTTTTAGATAAAAGTTTGAAAAGAAAAGGATTTAAGTAAGTTTAGTGAGAAAAGATGTTTACTGCTGACGTAGATAAGACAAAGTTAGTTACTTCAAGTTCGAATGTTAAGAAAAACATTGTTTTTCATTCTGTACCTGATGTTGATGTTGCTAAAGTTGGACATGTTGTTAACTTTCCTTGCCAAGTTTACTCAATAAAGCAATGGATTCATTTGGCTCATGATAAAATTTGTTGTTCTAAATTTGGAATGAATGAATTTGTTGATGTATTCTTGTGATTGGTTTGGTACCTACAATGTTTATAATTCTAAGGATAAAGTTTTTGCACAACCAAAATGGAAAGGACCCGTTTTCAAATGGGTGTCTGTTGATCCTCTCTCTCATTGATTTGATGATAATCCATTTGACCTTTCAAAGTATTAGTGTTTCTGTCTTCTATGTTTCAGCAATCATCACAGAGTCTATTCAATGATCGCTGAAACACGCATTGTAAATCCTACAGCGACAACGATCCTTCAAGAAGACAAAACTCACACCAAAAAACCTTCAGTGAATGTCGAAGACTGAAACTGAAGATTAGTGACTGGCGCGTTCGTGATATGTAGACGTATTCAGTGATTACAACATGGTCAACGTATGTGTGAAGACTACACAAGCCTCAGTGAATGCTGAAGAGAACTCCAACATTATTCCAGCATTCAACAATCAAATGAAGCTTTCCATGCAAGATTGTTTTTGTCTTGTCCTTCCATACACAAAGAACAAACCCATACCCTTTCGAGAGTATAGTACTGCACGTAGCCGACTAGTCGACTCTAGTGCCCACCAACTCCATGAAAGGATGTCTGCTCATGAATAGACAAATGTATTATTCACTGTTCCGAAGGACAAGCTTTCCTCTTAAAGCTTGACACGTGTTCCAACCCTTCTGATTTGCACTTAATGCAATGGGTATAAATAGTCAAGTGCTCTCTTCATGCAAGAGAGATCACACATCTATCAAAAGAACACATACGCTTATCTTCAAGCAAGAGAGATCACACATCTATCAAAAGAACACATACGCTTATCTTCAAGCAAGAGAGATCACACATCTATCAAAAGAACACATACGCTTATCTTCAAGCAAGTTAGAATCTCTCTCAAGAATTCTAAAGTTCTTACCCAAGAAGAACTTTTTCCTGTCTTTATCTTTTTGGCAAATCTTTTCTATTTCGCTAAGTATATTTGTGTGTAATCATAAGATTGTTTTAGATAGGTTATCTTTACCTTTTCCATTTCCGTAAAGAATCTGCAAAAAATCTGTATTGATCCTTCTTTATGAATATGTATTTTTAAATACGAAAGTTTTCTATGTTTGTATTCATCCCCCCTTCTACAAACTGTTCGTCTAAAACTCTTGTAGCAAAGGACAAGCCTTGCCCTTAAGGCTTGACACGTGTTCTAACCCTACCACATTGCATTAAATGTGCATTTAATGCAATGAGTATAAATAGATGTGTTCTATCTCCATGAAGATACGCTCATCTTCAAGAGCAAATTAGAATCTCTTTGTTGTATTCTAAACAAGTTCTTTCCTAGATAGAACTTATTTTCTTCTACTTCTTTAACAACAAATCTTTTCTTTATTTGCTAAGAACTAGTGTGTATCTTTGGATTGTTTAGATAGGTTTTGTCTACCTTATCTTTCCGCAAACAATCTTGTAAAATCTGTATTGATCCTTTCTTAAAAATATATATTTTAAATTTGGAAATTATGTGTTTGTATTCATCTCCCCTTTCTACAAACTGTTATACACATTTTGTAGACCCTAACTATTATAACCAGGTTTCTACAAACATGGGTCAAGGTAACCTTATGTGTTTATTATATGAATTAGGTGATAACATGCATAATTATGATAATACTTTCATGGATTATGTGTGCATGTGTGGTAACATGACATTCTGCATACATGTGGAAACAATACACAAGTATAGGTGGTTATATGTTAAAATATTATTATTATATATACTTCAACCACAAAACTTCATGGTTAAGAAAGAATGATTTTAAATCATTATCTTCCACCGCCTATCAATTTTATATTAAAAAGACTTCACCGCCTTGTTGAAATCATATATATATATATATACATATAAAGAAGAAAAAGATAAGATCTTATCTTATCATTTTTAGAAAAAGAACTTGCTTTGAGAAAGAGAAGAGTTTTGTGCTGGTAAAGAACATTTCTTGAGGAAAATTGTTGTTTAAAGATTTTGCTAATTACTGCGTGATAACCTGCAGAATCTGTAATTTCAAGGTGAGTTTTTATTAAACATTTTATTATAACCATAAGTTTGTAATCTGCTATTTGACCCTATAATTTAGTAGTTACAGATGATTGAGGTTTGGAAAGAATCTTGTAAAACCGTTTTAATCAGTTTTAAAAGAAAATGTTTTGTGAATTGGAAGTTTGTATTTGTTTTGAAAAGATTAAGCAGGACTGCGTTTGAGGAAACAGTTTTGGATTTGGTACCCCGTTTTGAGGATTTACGCAAAAACAGATGATTTTAGAAATCATATGTAAAACATATTGTTCTTGTGGTTTGAATGGTTTGAATATAAACTTGTGTTGAGATTATGATTGATGAAAAATTATGAACAAGATTCACTCTGACAGAAAGGTCTGCAGCCTGTCATTGGATGAAATAGTTCATACGAATTTCAGGGGAAATAAGGATGGTCATTGTGTGTGATAGATAACTATTGCTATAAACACGGGAAGTTATGGATGTAATAAGGATGGTCGTTGTGTGTGCGTGTGCATAGTATAACTCTTGCTATTATATCTATTAAGATTACAACAGATTGGAGTTCTCTCTTCTTAGTGATTTGAGGATTTAGAGATGTTGTTCTTATTGTAAATAATAGCATTGATGTTATGGTTACGAGAAAATATGGCCTATGGTCATTAATTTTGATTGAAAGTATTTTGGAACATAAGGTACATTTTATGAGGAACCAGAGGAGCTCTGGTTGGTCCTCATTATCGAACTAGAGGGTTCTTGTTATTAATTTGAGGAATATGCAAGTTTTTACTAAAGGTACTTGTTGAACCAGAGGCTCTGTATCTATTGATAAGAGCTTCTGTGTCAAAACCATATTTTAAGAAGTTTTAAGTAAAAGGATTTTATACTTGGTATTTTCTACTAAAAACAGACCAGAGGGCTCTGGTCGACTCACATGTTGAACTAGAGGCTCTATTTGGTTATAACTGTTGAACTAGACGCTCTGGTTAGTACAACCAGAGGCTCTGGTCGAGTAAGAATTCTGTATCACTATTTTTTTATGAAAAAAGGTTATTTTTTTATTGATTGAAAGCTTAGCTAAAGAACATTAAAAGAAATTATATATGAGCCAGAAGCTTTGGATAGTACAACTAGAGGCTCTGGTCGGGGGACCAGAAGCTTTGGTAGAGGAACCAGAGGGGATCTGGCCGTGATTAGTAAAATATTTCTAAGTATGATACTTGGAACCAGAGGCCCGATGGAATTAAACAAAATGTGATTCTATCTTCTGATTTTAATGGTATATTTCAAATAAATGTTTTGATGACATACACCCTGCATTACATAAAAGGGAATCTCACTAGACATTCATGTCTAACCCTCATTTTGTGTTTTCAAAAATATGTCTGCAGGTATTGATAATAAGGGAAAGAGTATTATGTGAATTACCCTATGTGCTTTGCTATGTTTTGAAGCTTGGATGCTAGGATACAAGAGCATGTATTTTTGGAATTTTTGAACTATGTATTGTACATTATAGACTCTTGTGTTATGGACCTATATGGGGGAAAACATGTATTCTATGTATAAAATATGTGTTATATGCAATGTATGGATTTGGGGGTGTAACATAGATGGTATCAGAGCCTGAGTTTATAGGATTTAGGTATTCACATGCATGAGGCCTAGACTTAATCTGTTTCATTGCATATTAGGGTCCCAGACATAGTTAGCACCTTTGGTATAAATATGATAAGTTGAGAGATCAGTGTGTAAGTTATTTTCGGATTACACCTGGCCAATGTAATTTTGAATTTACAGGTACATAACTGAACTTGGATACTTTATTATATTTGAGAATGTGAAAATATGTTAATCAACTTTGAAATTTACATATGACAAGTAGATCTAGAAGGTCAGAAAGGATCACCGGCCCCAACCCCACTAATAAAGAAGAGGAATCTCCTATTCTTGCTCCCGTTGGTACCTCTGAGGGCAGAGGCAGAGGTACAGAAAGGGACAGAGGCAGAGGTCAAGACAGAGGGCAAATTAGAGGCAGAGCTAGTCATCCAGAAAATGATGCAGATCAAGCAGAATCCAATTCTAAAAATATGAATCAAGAACATATACCACAACAAGAATTCGTGACCAGAGATATGCTGGCTGAAGAGATGGGAAAGCTAAGGGAAACCTTGACTTCCATTATGGGGATACCAGCTAAAATCGAGACAGACAGAATTGAGATTAATCGAGCCGTTCCAGTTATCAATAATCAGGAAGGAGATATAAAGATGTTCTTAACCTGCAAGCCACCAACTTTCTCAGGAGACAGAGATCCAGTTAAAGCCATGTGTTGGATCAAAGAGATAGAGTCTGTATTCAACACCATTCGATGTTCTGAATCAAATAAAGTCAGATTTGCAGTTTCTGTTCTAAAGTCAAATGCTTTGTTTTGGTGGGAGGTAGAATCTTTGGCCAAAACAGATATTTTACAAACTATGACATGGGCAGAGTTTGTAAATAGATTCAAAGAACARTTCTATCCTAAAACARYGGTCAAACAGATGGAAGAGGATTTCTTAAAACTGGAACAGAGCTCTGGGTCAGTTAGAGAATACACGGAGAAATTCATGGAATATTCAAGATTTGCTGAGCATTACATCTCAACAGAGGCTAGAAAAGTAGAACGATACATTTGGAGTCTAAAACCATCCATCAGGGAATTTGTTATAGCAATGAATCCTGCTACCATTCCATTGGCAATAGATGCAGCAGAGATCACTGAGAGGAATAAGAATAGGAGTGAAGAAGGGAAATAGATGGAGAAAAGAAAATGGGAAGGATCTTCGGCCAGTTATCGAGGATCAAAAACTGCCAAGTTTAATAATAAAACAATACAGAGACCGATGGAAAGAGTCTGTCCCCGGTGTCGACAGTACCACCGAGGAGAATGCCGAACAGAACCCATAAAATGTTTTAACTTCGGTGAAATTGGGCATACTTCAAATTTTTGTCGACAAAACAGGAAATGTTTCCATTGCAATTCGCCAGACCATTTCAAGAATAATAATCCACAGATGAAAGCTCCACAGCTCACAATGGGAAGCAATACATCGATTGGCCATGGGAGACCGAGTATGGGGAGAGGAGGATCGGGTGGGGCGCAGGAACGATCTTTTCAAATGACCAAACACGAAGCAAAAACTACATCTGATGTAGTAACAAGTACATTTCTTGTGAACTCATTCCATGCTAAAGTGTTATTTGACTCGGGTGCAAACTTCTCGTTTGTATCCACATCACTTGCCTAACATACTCGCATGAATTTTGTGCCCCTTGACGAAAAGTTAGTAGTTGATACTGCTAACGGTCAACTATATGTGAATTATGTGTTCAAAAACTGTACCATCATAATTGAGGAATGTGAGCTACCCATCAGATTATTTCCCATGTCTATAAAAGAGTTTGATGTAGTAGTAGCAATGGATTGGTTGGCTGAGAATCAGGCCAGCATTATTTGTGATAAGAAGATGATTAGAATAGTACTGCCAGACAGAGGAACAATTGTTATTTTTGGTGATCATCAGAGTCATCGCACCAGTCTGTTATCAGTTATGAAAGCTAGAAAATGTATGCAAAAGAATAGCAAGGATTTTTAGCCTACATAATTGATGCCAAGAAAGAAAAGAACAAGCAAGAATTGATTTCGGTTGTCAATAATTGTCCTGAAGTTTTTCCAGAAGATTTGTCAGGATTACCTCCAGATAGAGTTATTAAATTTGGCATTGATTTGATACCTGGAGCAGCGCCTGTAGCAAAAGCACCATACAGATTAGCTCCATAAGAGTTAAAGTAACTGGTTACACAATTGAAGGATTTATCAGACAAGGGATTTATSAGACCAAGTACTTCACCGTGGGGAGCTCTASTTTTATTTGTGAAAAAGAAGGATGGTACTATGCGTATGTGTAYTGATTATCGAGAGYTGAACAAATTAACTATAAAGAACAAATATCCATTACCTAGAATSGATGATTTGTTYGACCAATTGGTGGGAGCMAGTTATTTCTCCAAAATTGACTTACGATCAGGTTACCATCAGTTGAAAGTWAAAGAAGATGATATTGCAAAAACAGCATTCCGAACTASGTACGGACATCATGAATTTTTKGTTATACMTTTCRGATTAACCAATGCACCTGCAKCYYTCATGGACTTAATGAACAGAGTATGYCGAGAATATCTCGATAAATTTGTAATTGTGTTCATTGATGACATTCTGATTTACTCAAAAACAGAGGTAGAACATGCAAAGCACCTCCATCTGGTCCTAAGTCTTTTAAGGAAAGAAAGGTTATGCGCTAAATTATCAAAATGTGAATTTTGGTTACGAGAAGTTCAGTTTTTGGGACACGTGATATCAGAAAATGGAGTACAAGTAGATCCATCAAAAATCGAAGCGGTAGGAAAATGGGATGCACCAAGAAATCCTTTAGAAGTCAGAAGTTTTCTAGGTTTGGCCGGTTATTACCGCAAATTTATTCAAGATTTTTCTAAAATAGCGGTACCACTTACCAAGTTGACTCGAAAAGATATCAAGTTTCATTGGGCCGAGGAACAACAGAAAGCCTTTCAAACCCTAAAGGATTGCTTATATAGCGCACCAATGTTATCTCTACCCATTGGAACAGAAGAATTCATCGTTTATAGTAATGCATCGAAGCTTGGCTTAGGCTGCGTCTTGATGCAAAGAGGAAAAGTAATTGCATATGCATCGCGACAATTGAAAGATCATGAGAAGAAATACCCAACACATGACATGGAATTAGCAGCTGTAATATTTGCCTTAAAAATATGGAGACAATACCTGCTAGGAACAAAGTGCAAAATCTACACGGACCACAAAAGCTTGCAACACTTATTCAACCAGAAGGATCTGAATATGAGGCAAAGACGATGGATTGAACTCGTTAACGACTATGATTGTGAAATTCTCTATCACCCAGGAAAGGCAAATGTGGTGGCCGATGCCTTAAGCCGAAAGAAAAGAAGTGGCACGATCAGAGCAATGAAAATCTACTTAACTCCAGACCTTCACCAAGAAATTTTGAAAAACTAGAAAGGAGCAGTTAATGAAAAGAATCAAAAGACCAAGAAGGTGGGAAAGATGATTTCCACCATGAAAACAAACAATGAGGGAATGCTATGCTTCCAAGGGCGAATATGGGTACCAAGCCATGGGAACACAAGGGAAACCATATTGAATGAAAGTCACAAATCCCGCTATTCGATTCATCCAGGTACCAACAAAATGTACAAATACTTGAAATCTTTTTATTGGTGGCCAGGTCTCAAGAAAGATATAGCAGAATATGTGGAAAAATGTCTAACTTGTTTACAAGTTAAGATTGAGCACCAAAGACCCTATGGAAACCTACAATCTTTAGAAATACCAGTCTGGAAATGAGATCACATTACGATGGACTTCATTATGAAATTACCCCGAACACTAAAAGGATATGATGCAATTTTAGGAAATAATGGATCGTATATCAAAGTCTGCACATTTCCTACCAATGAAAGAAACTTATTCATTGGAAAGATTGGCTCAAATTTACATCAAGGAAATTGTGACTAAGCATGGTGTTCCATTGTCTATTCTTTCTGACCGAGACAGTCGCTTTACCTCAAAGTTCTGGGAAAGCCTACAAAGAGCTTTGGGATCTCAAATCAAATTGAGTACATGTTATGTTAAACCCCATAATTCATAATGTAAAAAGTAATGAAAAACAGTAAGTGATGAAGAACCAGAAGACCGATGAAGACATCAAGGCAGAAACGGCTAAGTCTGGAGTACAACCAGAGGACCGATGGACGACCTAGGATGCGATGGAAAGAGCATCCTCATCGATCCTCTGGTCATCAACACTTAGTGAATTCTCCAGCAAATCATCCAGAAGCATACAATGAAGATCTAAAGAAATTATCATTCATCACACCATGAATGACGGCTGGAGATGACATGTCGATAGCTAGACTTCAAGTTTATCTCTAATGTTAAAGCTTATCAATAGAGTAGATAAACGTTATCTGTTAATAGAAGATTAGCTATAAAGTCTCATTAGATAGTTATCTTCTTATTAGCTGATTAGTATAAATAGGTGATTAGGCCTATTGTAAAAAGAGTCGCTTGAATAACTTTACGTTTTTCTTATATTCAAAGTGAAACCTTTGAAGCTCAAGATTGTTCTTAATTTCTTCTTGAGTGTTCATAACTTTCTTCATTAAATCACTATAATTTGGTTATTCTTAACCAGATTATTAGTGTTATTAAGAGATCTGGGATCGACAATTGGTATCAGAGTTAATTGAATGAATTTCCAATCAAAACGATCAATAAAACATCTCTCAATTTTTGATCTTCTTTCTCGTCAAGAACACAAATGTTTCTCTTCAAAATTCTCTTGGCTAACTGGAATTATGCTTATAATGTTGGCTCCCTCACCAAGCCTCCAACTCTTCAACGAGAAGAATATCCACAATGGAAGATCAGAATGGTGAATTTCTTGGAAGGAATGGACAGGAACCTCCTGCGATCTATAATGGAGGGCCCTTACATTCCACAAACTCTTGTCCCAAGAGTTCTAGGAACAAACACCACGGCTGAAATCCCTGCCTACTACATGCCCAAAGATGAACAGAATTGGGATGAAGATGACAAGGAAAGAGTAGAAACTGTTCCACAGCCAAGGAACTATGGGATGAACTGGCAAGTCAACTGGAAGGAGGAGCAAAAAAGAGAAAAAATCGTAGAGCACAATGTCTCAACGAATATACTAACTTCAAGGCCTTCCCTGATGAACCAATACAGAAAACTTATGATCGTTTTAACACATTGATCAATCAATGTCGTCGAAACAATATCTCCAGAACCAAGGAAGAAAACAATGCTTTATTCCTTAAAAGTCTGGGCGATGAATGGACTCAACTGTCTATGTTCCTTCAAGCAAACCAGGACCTAGAGAGCTGGTCACTTCATGATCTGTATGGAACGCTTGCAGCACAAGAAAATGACATAATGAAAAGGAAGGTTTCTATTGGTGGACCTCTTGCCCTTGCTGCCGACGAAAAGGAAAAATCAAGGACTTCCACCAAAGAATATAAAAAGAAAGGCAAGAAARCATTGGTAGTAGAATCGGAATCTGAAGAAGAAACCTCTGAATCAGATGACGAAATTAGAGCTTTTGCCAAATCTTTGGCCTTGATCACAAAGCAGTTCCAGAGAAAGTTCATCAAGAAACCTTATGAACGAAAAGAGTTCAAAAGGGAAAGATACCAGTCATCATATGAAAGAAAACCATCCAAATTCCATCAGAGGGACGAGAGAAGAGATGGAAGAGAAGAGAGATAAGAAAGAAGAGAAGACAAAAGAGACGAGAGGAAAGAAGACAAGGATGGAAGGAAGATTGACCTTCGATGATTCAGATGTGGAAAGCTAGGACATTTCTCCAAAGAATGCCAAGGACGATTGGTAAAGGATGCTGATTATTACAAGAACAAATACAAATATAATTCCAGAGAGCTAAGCCTGATGGCTGAAAAAGAAAATTGGGTGTCCGACTCTTCATTAGACGATGAGGACAAAACACTCATATGTCTAATGGCCACGTCGAACGCAGAATCCGCCTACAACTCTGATGACCAGGTATGTGAGTCTACTTCCAATGAAACCAACTCTGCCTGATCAGAGCTAGGGTTAAGGGTAATAAAACTTTCAGAAGATTTCTTGAAATTAAATTTTGAAAAATCTTAAAAGATAAAAGCGGAAAAAGAAGCAATTTTCTACAAAAGAGAAACTGATCTTCTAACCGAAGAAAAAGCTGAACTCGCAAAGGAAAAGACTCGCATAAGCACACTTAAGAAATTATAGGAAGATAAACTTCTGGAATTAAACAAACGAATAACTAAGGACCTAGAAAAGAAAACTAAGGCCTTAAAGGAATCTGAGGCAGAGAGACTAAATTCAGTAGCTCTTAAAGATTTCTTTCAAAAAGAGTGGGAAATTCTTCATCAAAAGCTTCAAACCAATGAACTTTTGATGAAGAAATATAAAGATGCCCAAGACGTCTATGAAAAATTAAACGGCCAAAAGGATACTCAAGGGATTGGATTCATTGAATTGGATTCTTTCATCGAATCAAAGAAGTCCACCCTTGAATCAACTTTCAAACTTGGATGCATTCAAAAACCCGACTTTACTCCAAAACCAAAATCAAATTTTAAAAGAGTTAAAGTCGATGGAAAAACTGTCATTTCAAGACAGGATTTTGAAAATATGGTATACGAGAACAGTACTAGTAAGAATTCTGACGAAAGCAATGACACCTCTAAATCGGAAACCAATGGCAACACTATGGTTCAACCAGAGTCTCTGATTGTCAATTCTTCTCCATCAGCAAGTATTGTTGATGAAAAAGAGAATCCAAAAGAGGAACCATCAGCTGATGAATCGATGAACAACTCAAGTAAAA
>NW_020200941.1:81759-95731 GCF_001531365.2 Cynara cardunculus var. scolymus
AACTTAAAAGGCCCCAGTACATCCTTCAGGTTCATCAAGTTTACTCGTGAGCAAAAATAGAAGTGGCCTTCCTCTGAAAACTTTGACCACCACTTTTCTTTCCATCCAGATGAAGAAAAGCAGACCTTCCTCAGGAGAAAAGAAGTAAAGTCCAAGACCTATTCCAATAAAAAATCTGAACTAGATAGGAAGTTTGTAAAAACAACCAATGCTAGGACATAATTTACTCCCCGATTTACTTCTTTGCTTTCATCGAATAAAAGGAACATTAGACATACATATCCAAAGCATCATCATTGTCAATGTTTAATTCTTTTACAAAACCTGAGGAATCACATGTTGACACATCACTGTCCCTTCTCACAACACGTTTATCCCTACAAAGTTAACACAAATGAAAACGTGAAAAAGCCCAAACCCAAGAGCAAGGGAAAGGCAAACAAATCAAAGCCTGTAAAGGCTAAGGGCGATAAAAAAGGTGTGAAATCCCCTACCAACAAACGAGGACCCATTATGAAATGGGTACCTAAAACCCCTTAATTTGTCTTGCAGGACCAGCATGTGCAACCATGGTATATGGACTCCGGTTGCTCTACGATCATGACTGGTGATAAAAGTCAACTCTACTCCTTCATTGAAAAATCTGGAGGATCTGTGACTTTTGGAGACAATAGCAAAGGAACTATCAAGGGATATGGCACTCTCATCAAAGGCAACATCTCTATCAGCAAAGTGGCTTATGTCGAAGGATTGAAGAACCTATTAAGCATAAGTCAGTTCTGCCACAAGGGTCTTGAAGTCATGTTTCGCAAAGGTTTCTGTATAATAGAAACAATGCCCAGACAAACAATCATCAAAGCAAAAAGAGAAGGAAATCTCTATCTTCTAGATTTTGAGTCATCAATGGGACAAGACACCATTTGTCTTGTTTCCCGTAAGAGTGATGAAAATTGGCTATGGCATCAAAAATTCTCCCATCTTAACTTTGATGCACTACGGAAAATAGCCATACAGAAGTTGGTCAAGGGAATTCCGGATCTAAAATTCGAAAAAGATCATTTTTTTATCTGCATGTGAGATGGGAAAGCTTAAACGGGCCTCAAATAAAACCAAATCAGAAACCTCCTGCACCAAGCCCTTGGATATGATTCACATAGACCTCTGTGGGCCTGTTTCAACCCAAAGCCTCTCCAGAAAGAAGTATATGCTAGTATTGGTCGATGAATACTCCCTATACACTTGGGTTGAATTCATAAAGCATAAATCAGACGTTCCAGACCTACTCATTGGAGTGATGAAAATGATTCAAGTCCTTCTACAACAAAAACTAGTGAAGGTTAGAAGCGACAATGGAACTAAATTTAAAAATGCTAAAATTGAAGGCTATCTCTTTAGTGAAGGCATTACACAAAACTTTAGTAGAAGCAGCAAGGACCATGCTTGCCTCATCGGAGTTACCCATCACATTCTGGGTTGAAGCTATTTCAACTGCGTGCTTCACCCAAAATGGATCAATCATAAACAAGAGACACCAGAAGACACCTTATGAGCTCATCAATCACAGAAGACCAAATGTTAAATATTTTCATATCTTTGGGTGCAAATGCTTGGTACTCAACAATAGAGAACATGTTGGCAAATTTGACAAGAAAGCTAATGAAGGAGTCTTTCTAGGCTATTCTCAAACCGCCAAAGTCTACAGAGTCTACATCAAAAGGAGAAAGATCGTCATCATCGAAAGCATCAATGTGTCCTTTGATGACTCCACATCAATGACTTCTGGACAAAACAGTTCAGAACTCGGACTTCAAAGAAGAACATCTGATTCATCACTTGGCAAACCCAATGAATCAGAGCTATAGGTAAAACTCTTACAGAAACTCATGTTACTTCATCATCTACTTCTTCTGTGTCTTCAGATCAAGATCCAGAATCTAACTCTGGAGATGATCTCGTCGAGGGGGAGCGAGCAGCTCCATCAGTCGATAACGAGCTGCATCCTATTACTCCAGAACCTCAGTCAAGCATCAAGTGGACAAAATATCACCCACATCACCAAATCATTGGTGATCCAACCTCTGGTGTCAAAACGAGATCTGCCACAGCAAATGAATGCCTCTTCGCCAACTTTCTAAGCATGATAGAACCAAAGAAGATTTCAGAAGCCCTACAAGACCCAAACTGGATAGACGCAATGCAAGAAGAACTACTCCAGTTTGAGCGAAACAAAGTATGGTCTCTTATGCCTCTACCCAAAGGGAAGACGACCATAGGAACCAAATGGGTTTTCCGGAACAAGAAGGACGAAGATGGCATTGTAATAAGAAATAAGGCCAGGCTTGTTGCCAAAGGCTATCACCAGGAAGAAGGGATTGATTATGATGAATCATTCGCTCCCGTTGCAAGACTTGAAGCCATCAGAATGTTCCTCGCCTATGCCGCTCACAAAGGCTTTAATGTCTATCAGATGGATGTCAAGTCTGCCTTCCTCAACGGCAAACTTCAAGAAGAAGTCTACGTGCAACAGCCACCTGGGTTCGAAGATCCAAAACATCCAGACTACGTCTACTTTCTAGATAAAGCCCTTTAAGGGTTGAAGCAAGCACCCAGGGCCTGGTATGAAACTCTATCTACCTTTCTCATCAACAACGCTTTCGAAAACGATGTAGATCATTCAGGTTGCAAGCTTGATAGAAAGAGCACGTGTAGAAGCTGTCAACTCTTGGGGGACAAGCTAGTAAGTTGGACATCCAGGAAACAAAATTGTGTCTCAACATCCACAGCAGAAGCAGAGTATGTTGCTGCTGCTAGCTGTTGTTCACAAGTTCTCTGGATGAAGACTCAGCTCAAGGACTATGGTTTCAATTATGCCAAAATTCCTATCCTCTGTGACTCCAAGAGTGCAATAGCAATCTCTACCAATCCAGTGCAGCATTTCAAGACCAAGCACATCGATGTAAAGTACCATTTTCTAAAAGACAATGTTGAAAAAGGTAATATAGAAATTTATTTTGTTCCAACTGAGATTCAACTTGCTGACATTTTTACAAAAGCTCTTGATGAGAAAAGATTTTTATTCCTAGTCAGCAAGATGGGTATGCTGAATCTCACCACTTAAAGGCAATCATTAACTTGAAAACAGAGATATTCAATATCTCATGGTTATGCCTATAAGTGATATATAAATTCTTAGCCATAAACTTAAAGTATTCTAAACCAGCGCCTCTGGTCATATAGATCAGAGCCTCTGGCTATGTAGATTCACTTCGATTAAATTTTTGGCAAACATCCTCCATCTCCTTTGAAACCATAACTCATCTGGTCCCAAAGAGTTTCCCTCTTCCCATTCTATGTAGACTACCAAATCTACTTTCATCTCATTCTCTTGCTTTCACAACTAGAGCCTCTGGTTCGAAAGACCAGAGCCTCTAGATTTGAAATCTTTGGCACCAGCGCTCCTCTGGTTTCAAAGACCCACGTATGCATCGCTTAGCCATACATCATGCATTATTCTCTCTTTAGAACCAGAGCCTCTGGTTGTATAGACCAGAGCCTCTGGCCACCTCAATCATCCTTATTATAGTTTCGAAATACCTCAATCATTTCTCATGCATCTTTTCTCCTCCATTACATATTTCACAACCAGAGCCTCTAGTTGTATACACCAGAGACTCTGGTCCCCAAGTTCTTCATTTTTATTTGTTTGAGGGGGAGTTTTTGTATACTTCGAATTAAATTCACATGGATCGTTTGAGGGGGAGCAACATACTCATCTTCACATTTTATTTTATTTTTATATGCATTTCTCATCCAGAGTCTCTGGTTCTACTATTCAGAGCCTTTGGTCATCCAAATGCGACATATGTATTTAACTAAAACTCCTCTAGTTCTACATAATGGATTACCAATGTTTATCCAGAACCTCTGGTTGAAATCCCAGGCTTCTATAACACGCAATCCAAGACTACATCAATGAAATATTTCATAGATGTTAAACCAGAGATCCTCTGGTTTCTTCCCAAATAGGTCATGACCAACCAGAACTCCTCTGGTTCCATGACAATAATTTTCATACAAAAACTCATCTTCATTGAAACTCATTTTTTTCAAGATTATACAAAATTGCAGCTTTTGTGACTAAAAACTATACATCATGAGTTTTTAGAAGACCAAAACTTCGTAATTAGTATTAATCTTACAATGAGATGGGATTTTTAAATTCAAATTATTTTCGGGGTTATGTATTCATCAAGTTAGTATTTTGAATAATTTTTATTCAAATAATTGCTAACGTTTGCGGTTCTCTTTCCTCGCTTCCTCGCTCTTTTCATCGGGGACGTAATGAGGAAGCATGGCCTACCAGCCGAGGAGCCGTACACGCCCGTCTACAAGATGCATGGTCATCGCCTAACCATCTCAAAGGAGGGTTACGCCATCAACCGTCCCTACCCAGGGCTATGCTCATTATCATACCATCGACATCTGAGATACGCTAGAACAATGAACGCTCCATGATGTCCCATGAATCGAGTGCAGCTACCCTGGAGCAATTAGAGCCGTCCCCTGAATCCAGCGAGGGCACACATGAGTCATCATCATCAGATGATGACAATGATGATGATGATGCTACTCAACGTGCCTCCCTCGGCCCTACTCATATACTTCCACAACCCATTTTCCAAAGGGCAACCACAACTTCTACCCTTGGCGATCAAAGCCAAAGGGGTATTGGAACAGAACGACCCAGTCCAATCCCTACCCCATTCTTCGGGCCTCTGGAGATGAACAAGCCAAGGAACCCTATTTTGCATCACCCCTCTCTCCATAGAGAGGTGATGAAGACATAAGAGCCCCTTCGCCTCAAGGCTCGACACAACCCACCACACACACAGAAGCATGTGTTGCTTCTGACTCTGATATTCCCCAAGATCATTCAGAGCGATATTCCCTTCATGCACATCCCCCTTCGATATTTAATCTACCGAAGGGGACACACATTCGCTTCACTTACCCGGACTCTGAAGCCGAGGAAGAGGAAGTAGATGTCGCAACATCGCGAGATAGCTCCTTACTTGAGGGCTATCAAGGACACGATGGAAGTCCTTCAAGGCCCACCTTCTCACAAGGACAAGAAGGTGCCTCAGGGGCAGAGGCACAACCTGCAGCATCTGTTGCTACAGGGGTTACCCCACATGCTGATCTAGTCACAAAGGCTGAGTTCCAAGCCTTTGTAGATACAGTGATGGGGTCCTTGGAAGACCTTAAACTCATCATCCAAGGGATTGTAGCCAATCAACCCTCCACCACTCCCTCTGACCTCCAACAATCTCTTGCAATCCTACAACACCACCTCACCCAAATCGAAACCCAAACACAAGACAACACCGCTCGCTTACAAATGCTCCAACAAACCATTACCCAACACCATAACACCACTTCCTCCCTAGCCACCCAATGAAACCAACTCAACATCCAATCCATCGTAACCCTCACGGCCCATGCAACTGAGGCCGATGAGAACCTTACCTACATTATCACCCAACTTCAAACCATCCTTCGCAATCTTCATTCCCTACCTACAACCATCACCTCCCAAATCCCCCACCAAACCCCACAACCATCCACCACCTCTATCGATGATACTCTAGCCAATCTTACCCAACAAATGGCCTCCATACAAGACACCCTCACCCAACTTCCTGCAGCCATCCTCGCCCAAATCCCCCAACATACTCCTCAACCACCACCTCCCTCCGCATGCCCATCCTTTGATGAAGCCTTTTCCTCTTTCACTGCAGATGTGAGAGAACTTATCACTAACCTTCCCATCCCCCCCATCTACATCCACTACCACCTCCATGCCACCACCAACCTCATCCTCCACCAAAGAGTTCGCACAAGAGCTGACTTGCGAGCTCTGTCAAAGGTGCTGGTCTCATCTTTTAACGAGATCAGTGCCAAATTTATTCATTGGGCCACCCGTCCAGCAATGGTTCTCTCCCAGAACCTGGCCGATGAACAACGGCGCACAACTTCCCTCCTCCAGACGATGGAGGCGAGTTAACGACAGACCTCCCTGAAGGCATACCTTGCTACCTTCAGGAAGGAACAAAAGAAGAAGAAAAGGTCAAGAGCCTCTTGCTCAAGCAGCCGCCCTGACAAAAGACCAAGAGACGATGACGAAGACCCCGATGATCAAGGTCTTGGACCTCATGAGGGGGAGACAGAGGCGGCGGCTGCACATCATACCGAATCGGCTGCACCATCACCACAAACACAACCACCACCCTCAATCGAACAAACCCAAGCAAGGGAACCAGAGGCTCTGCCCTCTGAAGATGTACGTCAAGTACATGTTCCCTTTGCTGCAACCCAAGAGCCCATTGTGTTGAGCTCTTCAACTGATGAAGAACCTACTACCCCACCAACATAAATTAAACAACCTCTTCCTTCAACACCCACATCAAACCTACCCATAACCCCTTCACCAACACCCCGCACCATTCAACCCTTCACCCTATCCACACAATCAGAACCAATGATACTTCAACCTTCATCACCCCAACAACCACAAACCCCAACCGAATCCCATGCACCAGAAACCACCCAAGCCGAACCCGATGAACCCCAACCAACCCAAACCGATGAACCTGAGCCAACATAAGACACCATTCTCCCTACCCATACACAAACCACAACCAAAACACAACCCTCTACCCAACCACAAACCTCAACCCAACCATCCATGGTGCATGCAGATACTCCCTCTTCATCGAGGCAACCTCCGCAGAGCTTGGTAGATAAGATCATACAAAGCATGGAGTCGATGAGGAGACATCCTGATTTGCCTCCTAGGGAACCAATTTTCTTGAAAACATTCATCAATATCTATACCAAGACCGTGATGACAGTTTGACCACCAACCCTCCAATCTTATCTCCTGAGTCCATGGACCTTCTACACCATAGATTCATTAGACAGACCACTCAAGCACCCTAGGCTGTCTTTTCGAATGATAGGGTCATTGATTTGAAAATAAGGACATTTGCCAACCGAGCCATCTGATACATCGAGTTTACTGTGGAGAGAGCACATGGGATAGTTTACGTGTTCAACGAGAACGACCTCATTATCCTCAACCCATATGACTTGATCGAGTTATATGCATATACGGCTCAAAGGCAAGACCACAGCATAAGATTTGGAATGGCAAACCGAGCGATGGTAAAGATGATGGAAACCCTGGTGAACCACAGAGCCAAGAGCAATTTTGAAAGAGCTCTTCGGCTAGGCATTGAAAGACTCCCTTGCACCCCTCCAAACGAAGACTTCCAAGGTCTGCAGGAGAAACGATCTGCCTCAGTTCTGACTCAACCCGAACTTGGACTTGTTTACAAAAATGAGTTCAGGGTTAAAAAGTCATTCGAAAGAGACTGGGTAAACACTATATGCCAAGAGAAGAAGGGAGTCGACTCATTCACGAGATATCGACAGTCATCACATATCGAAGACTACTCCTACGTTTCAGAAAAATATATTCAGGTAGCTCGTGATGAGTTGAATTTTTGTTTTGCCTTGATGTATTTTGATTCTAGTTTTGTAAGAATTTCATCATCCAATGAAAATTTGGAATCTGTTGTCTTTCTATTAGATTAGTCTTTGTTCGTCACAAATGTCGCTAGAATAGTATATGTTTGTTATTTCATTACTTAGGGGGAGATTGTTAAACCCCATAATTCATAATGTAAAAAGTAATGAAAAACAATAAGTGATGAAGAACCTGAAGACCGATGAAGACATCAAGGCAGAAACGGCTAAGTCTGGAGTACAACCAGATGACCGATGGACGACCTGGGATGCGATGGAAAGAGCATCCTCATCGATCATCTGGTCATCAACACTTAGTGAATTCTCCAGCAAATCATCTAGAAGCATACAATGAAGATCTAAAGATAAGGATGATTCATCAGAACATGAATGATAGCTGGAGATGACATGTCGACAACTAGACTTCAAGTCTATCTCTAATGTTAAAGCTTATCAATAGAGTAGATAAACGTTATCTGTTAATAGAAGATTAGCTATAAAGTCTCATTAGATAGTTATCTTCTTATTAGCTGATTAGTATAAATAGGTGATTAGGCCTATTGTAAAAAGAGTCGCTTAAATAGCTTTACGTTTTTCTTATATTCAAAGTGAAAACTTTGAAGCTCAAGATTGTTCTTAATTGTTTCTTAATTTCTTCTTGAGTGTTCATAACTTTCTTCATTAAATCACTATAATTTGGTTATTCTTAACTAGATTATTAGTGTTATTGAGAGATCTGGGATCAACAGCTTATCACCCACAAACAAATAGACAAAGTGAAAGAATCATCCAAACTCTTGAAGACATGTTGAGAAATTGTGTCATCGACTTTGGGGGATCATGGGATGAACATTTACCATTGATAGAATTTTCCTACAATAACAGTTATCACTTGCACCTTATGAAGTCTTGTATGGAAGAAAATGCCGAACACCATTGTGTTGGAATGAGGTAGGTGAAAAGCAGTTAACAAGTCCTGAAATTGTGCAAACAACATCTGAAAAGATTGAACAGATTCAGGCAAGAATTAAAACTGCCCAAGATCGTCAGAAAAGTTATGCCGACAAACGAAGGAAACCGATTGAATTCAATGTGGGAGGCTTTGTGATGTTAAAAGTATCTCTATGGAAGGGTGTTATGAGATTTGGTAAGAAAGGAAAGCTCAGTCCAAGGTATATTGGACCATTCAGAATTTGCAAAAGAATTGGGCCGGTAGCTTATCAGTTGGAACTACTAGAGGAACTCAGTTTAATTCATAGCACCTTTCATGTATCGAATCCACGCAAGTGTTTGGCAGATCTGAATATAGCGATACCACTTCCTGTGATCAAGCTTGATGATAAGTTAAATTTTATTGAGACACCAGAGGCAGTAACTGATAGAAAGACCATGATCTTAAGAAATAAAGAGATTAGTTTGGTAAAAGTACAGTGGCGTTTTCACAAGGGTTCAGAAGCAACATGGGAACTAGAATCTGATATGAGAACCCAATACCCTTGGCTATTTGAATGAATTCCGGGACGAAATTCTTTTAAGGGGGAGAGAATGTTAAAACCACGTTTCTACAAACATGGGTCAAGGTAATCTTATGTGTTTATTATATGATAACATGTATAATTATGATAATACTATCATGGATTATGTGTACGTGTGTGGTAATATGACATTCTGCATACATGTGGAAACATGTTAGGACTGAAAATCAGTATTAAATTGTATTCGTCTTAAAAGTTAAATATTGTCTATAATTGTAAAAGTCATCGTGTTTGACTTTTCTTATAGGAGTTTGACTTTGACCTTGTTTAGTAGTTTGACCCTATAAGTAGGGTATTTGTCTTGTAATTGAAAGAGAAGAGAGGAGCTTTATTGTAAATCTGAGATTATGTAATAAAAGGTTTTGACCAAAGATTTTATTGTTGACTATTTCTCTCAAAGTTCATCATATGTGTTCTTGAAGATATATCTTAGATCTGCCATGATTATGAAGTTTTATAAAGATTGATCACTAAAAGGGACTCACAATTGGTATCAAAAATGTGTGTGCAAGAAATCACGAGAAAAAATCATTTGATTTGAAGATTTTTGAAGAAAATTTTCTGGATTCTATAATGTCCATATCTTGTTCTTATTTTTTTAGATTTTGATCCGATTTTTTAATTTTTTTTTTGTGTTTTCGTGTTAAGATCATGATCAAAGTGTGCGTTTTAGAGTCATGAATCTTTGTTATTCACTCGATTTCTTGATCTGATCATTCATTTTCAAGTTTTGATCGTTTTTGTGAATTTTTTAAAAGTTTTCGTGTTCTTAATTTTTTTTTAAATATGTGTTTTTGATCCATTTTCTTTATAAAAATCCTTTGTTTTTTTTTTGTTTTTGGGTCTAAATCAATGTCCATCCGGATATAGCCCAACCGGAGACAAAATCGCCCATCCAAGTCCATTTTTTTAGGCCCAACCAGTTTTTGTCTTGCTTCATCATCTAAGCCCTCTATCATCCTAAATCGCACAGGTTTGCAGACCTTAATCGCACAAATTAGAGACCTTATTTTCTCCGGATTCATAAATCGTTCAATCCATCTATCCGGATTTCTAAATCGCTCGAGATATCTCTCATGGCTTCAATCGGATTTCAACCTAACTCGAGGAACATTGGTTGCATCACATTGACCGGTTATTAAATCGCTCAAGGAACCATTTCAAGGATTCAATCACTCATTTCAAAGTTTTCACAGGTAAGTAAATTGTTTAATCTCACAGGGTTGAGTTTATTTTTGAGAAGATTTTTGAGCAGATTCGATCATCTCTTGACCGGATAATTGTTCGGATTCGATCAAATTTTGACCAGATAAGTGTCCGGATTCGATCATCTCTTGATCGGATTCAAGGCACTTGACAGCTTGATCAATTTTTTACCTAAATTGATCGGGTATCCGATTTAGTCACCATGTCCAAGACTCTTCGGACATCTTCATTGGATAACAGTAGTGCTTGACTGTATTTGGCTACTTTGTACAAGGCTATATGGAATTTCACTGTAAATGTTATTCTGTGTAAATCTGTGTCAAGCTGGATCAAGAACTATTGCTTGCAAAATTGACAGCAATATTGATTGTTTTTGCCTGATATATTGACAGCACTTGTTTTAGCTTAAAACACCAATTTATTTGGTGCTCAATCTCATTACAGCATCTGTCAAACTGCTATTTGCTTTGGTTCAGAAGATAAGGATCCAACAATTTACAGTTTCTTTTGAGTGGTTTATTGGTTTATTTCTGGTGAGATGCTTGAGCAATAGTTGACTATTTTGTGAGCTGTTAAGCAAGGAGTGTTATATCTATATATCTTGTGTGAAGTGTGCTATTTCTTTTAGGTGCATATTGAGTATTTCTTTAAACAACATTTTGATTTTTTAAAGACTGAGTTTTGAGCTGTTTATGATCATGCAGTGAACTGTTTTAAACAGATTTGAAGCAGAATTGATGCTAAATGTTGAGCAGCCTGTGTTAAACAAGTAGAAGCTGTATCTTGAGTAAAGGCAATGAATTTTATTGTTTGTCTGGGTTGTAATTGTAAAAATTTCTATTGTTTTGGACTTGGACATTTTTTTTGGACTTATAATTGTTGTGTTTTTGGCCTTTGAGTTTTTTTTTTAGATTCTAATTTTTTTTGGATCATCGTTTATCTGTTTTTGTTTTGTGTTTTCTGTTTGTATTTTGAGCATAACTGCTTTTGATTTCTTTTACTGATTTCACTGCATAGATCCTATAACTGATCAATTCTTTCAAAATGACATTTTCAGTTTCATATGAGAGGGAGGACAAAAAATTGAGATAAAGGATTGTTGAGCTGGAAAAGAGCATAGTGGATTATAAAGATAAATACATAAATATGTTCTATGAGAATCATTCAAATCTGGAATTCATCAAAGATTTAAAAAGGGATCATAAAGAAGAATGTGATAGAATTGAGACAGACTTTCAGTATAAGATTGAAAAGCTTGAGAAAACTCTGAGTTCGGTCTGGAAAAACTATGATGATGATTTGAAAACTTGGAGTAAAGCTAATAAAGATCTATTCAATAAACTTCAAGAGCGAACAATTCTCGTTCTTCAAATCAGTATTATCAAGGGTATGTCATTGGATCACCCAATTACTCTTCAAAGGTTAAAAGCATTTGGGTCAATAAGTCTGAATCTGTTTTATCTCAGAACTCTGTTGTTACTAACAATCTTTCTTGCTTTGTGAGATCCACTTCTGATTTGATTCATCTTAGCAAGAGAAGAATCATGTGCTCCACATGCAAATCAACAGATTTTGTAAACAAGAAGACATCCAACAGATGGAGTACAGACAACAGAGATCAGAAGGACTGGAAAAGTAAGAACAGGTATGATTATAATAACTGGCATGGATCATATTATGTATACAATCATCCTATTAATAGTGTTGAAAAGAAAATATCTTATAGAAATAAATGGTTTGGAAATTTCAACATACCCCAACCCGATACTAACAAAATAGGACCCAAGTTCGTTTAGGTACCAAAATCTACTTAATCTGGTTTTGTAGGTGTGTCAATTTTGTGCTGATCAGAATATAATTACAGTGATACACCAATGCAGGGGGAGTTGTAATTTATTCCAAACGAGGCTTCTGAACATTTCAGTTCAGGACCCGTGCTTTACTGAGTGTGGTTCCTAAACACTCAGTTTAGGACCCGTGCTTAAAATGTTTCCAATTTTTTTTCTTTTGAGCTTAAATGAATAATTACTGGAATCAACTTTCTAGGGGGAGTCTCTAGAAGTTTTTAATAAAAGTTTTTTGATAAATGAGTTGTTTTTGGAAAACGAGTACTGTTTCTGAACATGTATTTCCTGAGATTTTTACTTGTGTAAATTCTCATCGTACATAATTCCAATACCTGTTTCAGCTGTTCTTCAAACTATTATTATCACGTTCCTTATAAGATAATCATTTTCGGTGATAATACACTCGTTTGTATTCAAATATTGTTTTTCTGATATTTTTTTTCTTTGACTGGTATACATTCATTTTTTTATCCTAATCTGTAAACTCGTTCTTACAGATCTTCATTCATTTCTCTCATATATACTGAATAATCGGATCGTTGTCGCATCATTCTTTCGTTAATTGTGCTTAAAGCCAAATTACTTGATCAATCTTTTATCTGATCATTGTGCTTTAAAGAAATAATATTTTGATCAACCATTGTGATCAACTAAGCATACTATTTTAGGAAGGACTGAGCGCTTTTCAGAAATACCTCTATGGAATGTCAAAACCGACAGACCTACCAAAGAGGACAACCATATCTGAGTGAGTTTAAATACAAAAGGGTTTGTATGCTGAGACTAAAATGAAAAAGGGAGGGGTAGTTGTTGTGAGCTAAAAGAATTGACGAGAGTTGTGTCAGGACTAAAAGAATATAAGAATCCTGTTCCAAACTTATATAATCCGGGGATACCACACAATCTATTAGTTCTCAATTCTTTCGAGACTAATATTGAAAAAGRCAAAGCCCAAGCCAATTCTTGTCACAACCCCACCAACTACTCATTTATCTCTCAACAGATAAGTGTTTCAATAACACTTGGGGCACGCAGCTCATCATCAATCAATTTTTCATTCGGAGAAAGTTGATATTGAAATCAGAAGGATATATGTCCCCCCCTTCAAGTCTTTTTTATCACATATTGAGTCTGATAAATTTGTGTAGTCCACACGGTTTATCTTTTTGAGCCTAAACAGAAGCATTAGTTGCTTTATCTTTATACACTACACAGATTTAGCATTTTATACGTTGTTAGCTCTCATTTATCTTAATGCAAAAGTATGGAAAAATGAAATACTACAAGTGTTGACAGAAGAGGTTCCACCACAGAAGACCACAGAGGACCAACAACAGAAGATGTTCTATCGTACAAGTGAAGTGTGACAGAACTTATGTTGTCTATCACAGAGGTTCTGGAAACTGGTCCTCTGTAATCAAAGCATACAAGTCAAAGATGACAGAACCTCTGTTTTCTATCACAGAGGTTCTGGAAGATGATCCTCTGGAATCAAGTGCTCTCAAGTCACATCCAGCAGAGCCTCTGGGATGGCTCACAGAGGGTCTGCAGCTTTATCTTATGTGAAGAACTTCTTTACTGTTTTACTTAGGTTAGTTAGATGCTCGTGCTTATCACGTGACTGTTTGTAATCTGCTTTATTTGAATGGCTTAGATGAATTTGTACGTCTAGGTCATGTCAAAAAAGCCGTTAGGAACGAGTATAAATAGCAGCTTAGGCCTTTGTAATTCAGTGTGCTTCCATATCGTATTGTAAACATTTTCAATCAATTGAAAATCATTTGAAGCTTCTCTCTC
>NW_020200942.1:0-21479 GCF_001531365.2 Cynara cardunculus var. scolymus
GTCTTTAAATAAGGCAAAATATCTTTTTTATTTAAAAGACGAATCATCATTTCATCTTTATGAAGAGGAATGGAGGATTCTGTGGTTTTAACAATATGTTTTAAACCAAGTTTTTCAAAGGTGCCTATTTTATAAATGAGTTTAGACTCAACTCTTGGAATGGTCCAATGATTTAAGAGCTCAAGGCTTTGAGGAATATCATATTCCTCAGTCATACTGTTATGAACAGTATCATCACCCCCAGATCTAAATAGATTCATTGAAATCTAAGACTGGAAAGGACAGAGTTAAAACAGAGTTTGAAAGGAAATAAAAATAAACAAACATGACTCTGATACCATCTATGTCCCAGCATATAAAAACATTCAAAACAGAAAAGTTGACCTCAAACCTCAAACCTCAAACCAAGGTTTTAAATACCCTAAACGGCTCTCTTGGCCTCAGCGGGTAAAAACCAGTCTCAGAGATCTCTGAGGTAGACTTGTCTGTTAATAAAGATCTTTATTAAAAGCATATAAACCGATCCATGTAAATTTATGGATATATCCAATCAAAAACATGTTTTAACTCAAAGTCCTAATTTAGCCTGCCATGAAGGCGGCAATTAACTGGAAGTAATAAAGGAAGAGAAAATAAAAGCACTGGACTTACAAAGAGCTTTTACCACTGTCGGTAGCTTGTTCGTTTTATTCCGGAAACACACCTTTACAAAACAGAGGAAAATAGAAACTAAACTTGACTTCCAAACTCCTTCCTAAAAAAAACCCTGCTGAAGAAGAGAGACATGCCTCTCTATAAATACAGAAAAGAAAAACCCCTGTCTAGGACAGCTGGCCAAAATGCTTTATAAAAGCAAAACTTTTACTTTATAAAAGTAAAGGACCTTTTAGAAAAGAGAGATAAGCTTTATAAAAGCTGGTCGGCCATAAGGACCGAAAGGTGGCTATCAACTTGCCAGATGACAAAATTTTGACAAAATTGTCAAAAAGTCATTTACCTTGTTTAATGGAATCTTTAAGTGTTTCTAGGGCGTCTTCAATAGAGATGGTCAGGTCTTCTGAGCCTTCTATGCTTTGAGCATCATGTTGAGCATCTGAGTTCATTGAACTGTCAGATGGTTGAGATAGATTTTGATGGAGATCTTTCTTCATGTTTTCTATGTAGAGATCCACAATTTCATCTTTTGAAAGAGTACCAGCATATTTCTGAGATAATTGCTGGAAAGGGCTCGGAATCTCTGAGCTTGCTTTTGCCTGGCTTCGAAGTCTTTCTGATAAGTCTGAATTTTTTCTGAAATAGAGTCATAGAGAGCAGCCCCTTCAATAACGGAGGATTGTGGACAAATCCGATCTAATTTATCCCAATATTTAGTAAGCCCTTGTCGTTTGATACAAGGGATCATGAGGTTATCATAGCCAAATATTGGCTTCCATTTCCAGATCCAAGGAATGCCAAATTCAATAAAGAATATGCAAATATTACTACTATCAATCTGATAAAGTTTTTTACAGTTATTAACTGTTGGAGAATATAACATCCAATTTTTAATATGAGATTTCATATGTTCTGGAAAAATTGAAGAACTAGTTCCGAAATTCTTCCACCATAAGAAAAACCAATTAGGAATTGGAGAATGAAAACAATTTTCACAAATTTTTAAGAACCAAGAATGTCTTTTGTTCTCATTATCATATAACAAAACATTAGTTAAACTTTGGATATAATCCCAATAGTTAAACTTAAAATTAGATTTATGAATCGGAGAAAACCATTCTTTCTCAGCAAGAGGGGAGAAACCCCACTCTTCAAAAGATATAATCTTTTTAATGACAAGTTTCGAAAAACTGAAGTTGCCATTACTCTCATCTCTGCTATTAGAAGTATGATGAGTAATTTCTACAGATTTTGTAGAAAGAAGTAAGCCTTCATAGTATTGGCGTTGCTTCAAAGAACCATGGACAAAAGATGTCTTATTAAGATATCTTTCTAAAAGAAAATCAAGATTATCTTTCCATTGAAGATCTTTTTCCTCAATAAGAAGTATGACTTCTTTTGCTTCTGATTCATGGAATTGGGAGTTAGAAGAATCCTCCTTGCTAATATTAGCATAAGAATGTGATGCAACCAATGATTCTGCAGCTTTCTTTTCCTTAATATAATTAAGGTATGCCTCAGCAAGAGGATGGTCTTTTGGAATATCATCCAAAAAGCCTTGGATATGCTTTTCTTGTGATAAGTCGGAAGCTATAAGCTTCTGCTTGCCAACTTGGGCAATAACATTATTTCCTCTTCCCCTATTAGAGGAGTGACGACCGCCTCTTCCTCTTCCATAAGAGGAACTTCCACCTCCTCTATAAGAGGAGTAAGAACTATAAGAGCTCATGCTAGGTACATGGAAATGACACCATAAAAGAACCTGAAAGTTAAGAAAGATATTCACGAGTTAAAAAATCAGGTAAGTGATTATCCATGCCTTTAATATGTTTAATATCGAAAGGAGCAAGATGAGCTTGCCATCTGGCGAACATTTGCTTGGAAACATCATGTTTAAAGTCTTTTCTAAACATGAATTGAGCAGAGCTACAATCAGTTTTTATCAATAACTTTTGATTATATAAATCATCCTGGAATTTTAAAACACATTTGACAATAGCAAAATGTTCTTTAACTACAGCAGAGTAGTTTAATTGGGCATTCTTCCATTTACCARWATAAAAACGRATAAGATATTCYTGTTTRGATATAGGATCAATTTGTTTAAGAATGCCTCCATAACCTAAGTTAGAAGCATCGGTYTCTACTATCTTATTCCARAAAGGRTTAGGGAGCATGAGACAGGGAAGRTTTTTAACCTTTTTCTTAATTTCCTGGACTGCTAAAGTATGATTATCARTCCAACTACAAGAWTTCTTCTTGAGTCTGTCATAAAGAAGAGAAGTATAATGACTCAAATCTTGGATGTAAGCAGAGATATAATTTAAACTACCTAAAAACCTCTGTAATTGGGTTTTATCAAGAATTTTATCAGGAAACTTATCACCAAAAGCAATGYTGCGTTGGATAGGAATGATWGTTCCTTTCTCAATATTATGACCTAAAAACCTAATCTTGGTCTGGAATAAAGACATTTTTGGCTTAGATATAACTAAACCATTTTGGAYAACTAAGGTCKTAAAAATGTTGAGATGCTTAAAATGACTCTCAATATCTTTGGAGAARAYMAGAATATCATCGATATAAACAATAATAAAATTGCTATAAGGGTAGAAAATATCATTCATAATTTGTTGAAATTCAGAAGGARCATTTTTCAAACCAAAAGGCATGACCTTCCATTCATAATGTCCCATAGGAACATTGAAAGCAGTTTTGTAAATATCATTTTCAGCAATCTGGATTTGCCAATAACCAGATTTCAAATCAAATTTTGAAAAAATGAGGGCTTGGAAAAGGCGATCAAGAAGATCCTTCTTGTTAGGAATAGGATGCCGAATCCATTTTAAAACTTTATTGAGAGGTTTATAATTAATCACTAATATAGGAATACCTCTTTCTTGCTCAGAATGTTTATTGACATAAAAAGCAGTACAAGACCAGGGCGATTGAGAAGGTCTTATAAGACCTTTGTTGAGAAGACTAGAAATCTCATTTTTGCAAAGTACAAGATAGTCAGAATTCATCTGACAAGGTCTGGCTTTAGTAGGGATATTAAGCTCAGAGAAATTATCCTCATAAGGTAAAGAAACAATATGTTTTTTCCTGTCCCAAAAAGCATATTGGATGATCATTACAAATACTAAGAGAGAAATCATTATGAATGAAATCAATCTTGGATAAAAGACGAGGATTATAAAGTTTTTCAGCAATAGTTAAAGAAGATATTTCTTCTTTGAGAGAATAAAGATGAAAGGTCTTGCGATCAATTCTTTCCTGAAGAATATCAAGAAATCGTTTAACAGGCTGGTCAATAAATTTGAAGGTAATAGCTTTATTGTCAAATGTTCCTGTAAGACCATGCTCGTCAATTCGAGTCAAAGGATAAAGTTGATATAAAAAAGGAAGACCAAGAATAACTTCATGAGAAATAACCTTGGTTAAAAGAAAACTGGTTGTAATACAACAACCTTGATTGCAAATCTTTGCATTGGAAAGCTTGAATTTGATATCTAAAGCACCGCCTCCCGCATGAGAAAGAGAGCAAGAAGTTTTTTTCAAAAAACCGGCTAGGAATAAGCCCTTCTTGAATAACATTTAAATCAGCACCACTATCAATCATAGCTAAAAATTCTTTTTGAAAATGACCATTTATGAGAAGGGTAATTTTTGTAAACCATTTTTGAGATATCATTCTACTAATTGTAGAAAGAGTCGCATTGTCAGTATTCTGAACAATATCAGAAGAAGGAGGAATATACTCATCAGAGGATGAAGGAATCCCAGGGGTTTTTCTTTTTAACAAATCATAGTTTGCAGAAATATCAGAGATATGCTTATGAAGTAAAATATTGTCTTCCTTTAAAGTCTTGATTTCATCTTTTAAAATGTTGACTTCTTTGTGAAGATCAGAAACAGAAACCTCTTTGGAATATAAATGTTTATTTTGAAGAAGGCGATTAACTTCCTTCATAGAATAATCAATATTATTGATAAGAGTAGGATTAGAAGAAAGATTACTAGAAGTACTAGGTTTATTAAACTCTAGATTGTCTAGGATTTCGGAACAAAGAATAGGATCTTTGGTTTTCTTTAAAATTTTTAAAACATTTTCATCAGTTAAAACATTAATATTGAGATCCTGAAATTGAGATAAGAGTTTATAAAACTCATCATTGTTGTCTTGAAAAGTGTTATTTTGAATAACATTAAGACAATTTTTGGTACAAGGCTGACCAGTTGCACAGGCGTCGCATGGAGAAGATTCAGAATCTTCAGAGTTAGAAGATAAATAAGAGTCATCCTCATCAATGTCATGGACACTAGAAGTGGTACTTGATTCAAAATCATCATCAGAATTTTTGAAATTCAAAAAGATATTTAAAAGAGAATCTTTCGTTGCTTGATCAATATCTAGATTATTAATCTTTTTCTTAGTCCAACAATTTGCTGAAGAATGACCAATCTTTCCACAATTTTGGCAAATAATTTTATTTTTCTTAAAACTCTGAGAATTTTTAAAATGTTTCTTAGGTTTGGGAAAATCATTTGATTTTTTAGAGTCTTCAACTCTATTGAATTTTTGTAAATCTTTATCGAAAGATTTTCGTTTAAAACGTTTTTTATAATGGCGATAACTAGAATCTTTATCGCGAGTTTTGTGAAACTTTCTTTTAGGTTTCTTATAAGGAACCTCCATGCCAAATTGATCACAAAAATCTCCAAGTTGTTTTCTTTCAAGCAGATTCTGCTTTCTGATTTGATGTTTTAATTTCAAATCATTACACAAAGAAAGGCCTTCTGCAACACAAGTACTGATTAGTTGACCATAAGTATAATCATCATAGTGAACATATATATTATCTTTCTTCAGAATCTTTCGAATTCTTTCAGCGAAAAGATGTGGAAGGCCATCAATGAACTTGGTTTTCCAATGACTATTATTACAGTCTTTGAGCTAAAATATACGAGAAAGAAAGGTATCTTTATACCATCTAAACTCAGTAAGAGTTTTACATCGAAGATTACTGATTAGGGTTCTAATATTCTCACAATTATCAGAAAATCTACCAGTAAAATGCTCTATAAGAGTAAGAATCAGAGGGTAAACAACATTTGTTGTTTCCTGACCATCGTCATTCTTAACTGAATTAAGAATTTGGTTTTTCTGCTCAAGAGGAATATAATTATCCCACCAACCTTTCAATTGGCCAGTAAAACCCGCTATAATCATTTTGGCAATATTTTTATCAGTATTACCTGTGTTCTTACAAACAGTGCTATACATGARCATGCGATGAGCCATATTATAAATATGYTTGTCAGTGAAACCATCAAGACTCCACTCATAAATACACTTGCCATTATARCTATTGTTAATGATATACTCCTGTTCTTCATGAAGAACATCCATGGGAGTAGGGCGAGTATAATAATATTTATTAAGATTAGGGGTTTTGGCCCATTTCATTTTATGAATTTGGCCAGTAAATGGTAAATCGTATTTATATCATAAGTAGAATGAACAAAAATAAATGATCATCTTTTTATTATTATTCAGGATTTTGTTTTATTTGATTTTTCAAAATTCGTACACGCATTTAATGTTACACACCAGAAAAGAAAGAAAAAAGTATAAAAAGCTCAATAGACTTTAGTGTTTGGAATGATTAAGGTTTTAGATATTTTTTGGAACAAATAGGTCAATGGACATTCCAAAACATGTTAAATAATCTTTTGAACTTTTCAAAACATGTTAGATACATTCTTATGATCTATACAACTAGCTAATGTGGTAAAATAATGGAAAAAGTCTAAAAAAAAACCCAATGGACTTTCATATTTTGCATGATTATGTCTCTAAATATTTTTTGATCTCTAAACATTTTTTGAACAAAAAAATTACTTACATCTATAAAATGAAACAAATATACCAAAACAATACTTACATTTACTGATGGATTCACAATAAAATTTAACTAAATACATGATTAATTAAAATTCGTTGCTAATTAGTAGGTGAAATGACATGACCGATAAGATTCAAGCACGATCTTTCACACTTATTAACATATTACTATGTTAGATCACATGATCGTGGTCAAGTTAGCCATCAATTAGATATAAGTAATCCATGCATATATATCAATGATCACTAGCGACAAATTTTAATTAATTATGTATTTAGTTAAATTTTATCGTATCCGTTAGTAATTTAATCAAATTATTTTTATTTTTTTAATTTAAAAAATCACCAACGAAATATATTTTTATTTTTAATTAAAATAAACTTCATCAGTAATCCTTTTAAATCTTTTTTTATTTTTTTGAATTTGAAAAATTATATACGAAATATATTTTATTTTTAATTAAAATAAATTTTAGTCAATAATTCTTTTTAAAAGGGAAAATTGCACCAAAATGGAACCAACTTTCACCTGATTTCTATTTTGGGGAACCAACTTTCAAAATCGTCATTTTGGGGAACCAACTTGGACCTGATTCCTATTTTGGGGAACCAACTTTCAAAATCGTCATTTTGGGGAACCAACTTTCACCTGATTTTTATTTTGGGGAACCAACTTTCACCTGATTCCTATTTTGAGGAACCAACTTTCAAAATCGTCATTTTGAGGAACCAACTTGCATTTGATTCCTATTTTGGGAAACCAACTTGCAAAATAAATATAGAAAAATAACTAAAATTCATTTCTTTTCAAAAATTAATGCAATAAACTCTATTTTTCATTTCAAATATCGTTTTTTTAAATTCAGATATCAAATTGAAGATTTTTCGAAAAAAATCCAAATTACCACGATAAAAATTGTTTTTTACTAATGCAATAAAAATCAATTTAATAGAAAAATATTAATTGATGCAATAAAAAATAAATATTAAATATCACATTCAAGATTTTTATATCTAACCAATCTGTGTCAATATTAAAGTTTAAATCAAATTTGGCAAATCCAACCAAAAGTTTGATAGAGACCCTTAAATTATCTGTTACCTGTTCAACAGATCAATCAGACCCTTAAATAAACAAAAAGTTCGATAGAGACCCCTAAATGACGATTTTAAAAGTTGGTTCCCCAAAATATGAATCAGGTGATAATTGGTTCCATTTTGGTGTAATTTTCCCATTTTTCTATAATTATTTTTCAAGTTGGTTCCCCAAAATGACGATTTTGAAAGTTGGTTCCCCAAAATAGGAATCAGGTGAAAGTTGGTTCCCCAAAATGACGATTTTGAAAGTTGGTTTCCCAAAATAGGAATCAGGTGAAAGTTGGTTCCCCAAAATGACAATTTTGAAAGTTCGTTCCCCAAAATAAGAATCATGTGAAAGTTGGTTCCATTTTGATGCATTTTTCCCTTTTTAAAAAATTTAGTTTTTTTTTTAATTTGAAAAATCACTAACGGAGTATTTTTATTTTTAATTAAAATAAATTTCATCAATAATATTTTTTAAATATGAGTATTTTTTTAAATATAAGTACTTTTTTGGTATACTTGTTTCATTTTTATAGATTGTATTTTTTTTTGTTTAAAATTTTTTTTGGACTTAATAGTTTAAAATATGAAAATACATTGAGTTTTTTTTTTATTTTTTTCATTATTTTACCACATTAATCAGTTTTATAGGTAATAAGTATATATCTAACAGATTTTAGAAAGTCGAAGAAGTTATTTAATAGATTTTGGAATGTTTAAGGATTTATTTATTCTAAAAAATTATCTATAAACTTAATTATTTCAAATATAAAGTCTATTAAGTTTTTTTTAGATTTTTCCCAAAAACTAACTATCAATATCATAATGTATTTTATAAATCTGTAATAATTGGTTTTGAAAAGTATATTATTATGTGAAGGAATGAAATATTTAATAGGAAAATATTTAATATTTTTTTAATGTCATGTGTTGGAAAATTGTCCACCAAATATAAAATAACATAAATATTAAAAAAATAAACGACAAGAAATAAATATATTGATGACGAGTTGAAGCCGATGCACAAGCATCGCTGAACACCTTTGGGAACATTTTTTTTTTTATATTCTTTTATTCGTCCAAAAAATCCATATTTTATATTTTCAATAATTTAATTAAATATTTTCCAAATATATGTTTATTTCTTAACACAAATTACATTGTTAGAGACAGGTTTCAAAATGAAAAGATAGTCCAGTCCAGTCTAGTCAAAATATAAAAAAAGTCAAATTACATATGATTAATTACGAAGAGCTGCATTGACTATTTGCACTTGTATCGGTTCTTCTCACGTGTATGTGTGTGTATGTAATTTAGTAGTGAACCACAATTGATGCGACCCTTCACATACTTGTCTTAAATTGATGGTCTTCCAACTTAATCATTCTTCTGTTGGTTACCAGTTGCATTTCAACGTAACATTACCAATATAAAATTGTTGGATTTGTTTTATGTAGTAAAAAATAAATTATAAGAAAGGGAAAGGGAAAGGGAAAGATTGGGTGTGTAGAGGTGTAGGGTGGTAAGCGTGGATGTGACAGCAGATTTTGTCCGGTTGTCGACCCATCAAAACACCGAGAATATTGCTCTCATGCTCCCATTCCCATTCCCATCGCATCTTACTTCATAATTTCTTTTTTTCAATAATCCTTCAATTATTTCTCATTTTCTATGAATTTATTTGTATTACATGTTCAATTCTTTAATCATCAACTTAACTACTTGCTACATTTCTCTAGTCTACAACTCCATTCATAATCATACTTCTTTTATAACTTCTAAATTTACTGTTTTACGTCTGCTCTCAACATTTTTAAAGATTCGTATTTTTTTATGATGAGTGTTTAATAAATAATCAAACAATAAAAATGTATCGTAATTTCAAATTGTTTTAATTTTTTTTAATGAATATATGTTTTTAGTAATTTTTTTTAATTTTTTTTTAAAATTTAAAACATTAGTGTGAACATAGAAGTAAAAATAAGTCAATAGTCAATAGTCAATAGTCAATAGTCAAAGGAGAGAGAGAGAGAAGGTTATTAAAGTGACAAGAAACGAATATAAACCCAGGTAATGCTCGACCTCATTTACACTTTTGTTCACACTTTTCTTTACATGGTTATGCCAATTTAAATAACAAGAATAAGAATTTTTAAAAATTAATTAATCATAGAGTTAAGGCCAATTTGGTAATTTTGTGTTGACCAAATTTTCTCAACATTATCTACTAATTTTGATCCTAAAGTTTTAGAAATCAATATCATTTTTCTTCAAACACATAAAAGTTGGACAGACTTTCAAGTGATTCACTCATGTTACAACATGAAAAGTAATATCAATCGATAGACATGGCCAAACATGGTTGGGCCCAATACCAATACTAGTGAAAATCTCGAGATTGATGGCAACCAGACGGTTCAGGACCAATTACGAGTTTTTTGGAAAAATAATGTCCGACATGGGACGAGTTACAGGACCAATTATGAGTTTTTTGGAAAAATAAGATCCGACATGGGACCAGTTACAGGACCAAAACTTGTTATGCATAGAAACTGAATTTTTTTTATGAATTTAACATTTAAAAAGTTGTAACAAGTTTTTCAAATAAATATAATATTTAAAGTATATTTCAATATTCAATTTCAAAATTATAATCATAAAAATTATATAACATTTTTGTAAAAAATGATTTTTCTTAAAAACAGGGGTTGGGTTGGGTACTTACTAGGCCTAAGACTGGTATCTTTTGGTCAAAACATAAACCAAATGACTTGGTTACAAGTCAAGTTTATCAACCCGAGACTAATTTAGTTACAAGATAAACTCGTAAAATGAAAATGTACTGAAATTATTGTATTTTATATTTCATTATGTTGAAAAATACACACAAGATTCGAGATATGCTTTGTTGACTCACTTTTATGCCATATATTTTATTTTGAGTGAGTTATATTTACGGTATTTGTGGTTTGTTTGGTCTTTAAAACAATATTATAATGATAGTTTCTAACTTTTCAATTTTAAAAACTTAAGATCTTTAAAATTAAAACCATCAGTTAGCAGTTAGAAGAGATAAATCAATACTTGAACAGGACTAAAAATATAATTTACTCTAAAATTAACTGTGGTTTACAAATATTTTAAGTAATTGTTAAAAAAATTGATTATTATATCAGTTTAATTACTGTAACTTATTCACAATTGTTCGAAATTCAATTTAATTAAAATATAATTATTTTTTTGTAACAAAAAATCTAACGAACAATTTTAATATATAATTATCCCATGTTAGCGGTGATTAATTTTTTTATAAAGAATTTAAAAATATATGTATGTGAATCATTATTAATTTTAGAGTAAATTACGCTTCGGTTGTGTAGTTTTTAATGGTTATCAACTAGAGATGGCCAAAAACCGGTCATGGGCCTGTCCCAATCGGTCCTAACATTTCTTATAACCGGTCCCGGCGTAACCGGTCTCGGTTCCAGTCGAAAATGATAGGACCGGTCAAGGTACTTCATAACCGGTTATGGGCCGCGGGTCCCGGTCCCAAGCGGTCCTTGCATTAAAAAATAAGATTTTATTTTTATTTTTTTAATAATATATATTTTTAATACGTTATAAAATTTATAATTGGGTCACTCAAATGCACTTTAAAAATGCGTTTTAATATAATTAAAATTATTTTTTCTTATAAAAATACATTATAAAATTATTTAAAAATAAATTTATTTATATAATTATTTGAATTTTCGGGCCGGGCCGATCCATAGTCGGTCCCATAACCGGTCCCGGTCCCACTAAACAACCAAAAACCTCAACCGGTCCCGGTTTTCGGTCTCATAACCAGTCCTTACCGGTCCCGGGCCGGGCCGGTCCTTTGTCGGTCCCGGTTTTCAGTCCCATAACCGGTCCTTATCGGTCCCAGGCCGGTTCTTTTGTCGGTCCCGATCCTCCGGCGGTCCCGGGCCGGACCGATTTAGCCATCTCTATATCAACTGACGTTAATTTTAAGAACCTTAGATGTTATGAAATTAAGAAGTTAAGAAATATAAGTGAAAATAATTTGTTTCAAATACCAAATACAAAATATGAACCAAAGGCCAATCAGTGTAATTCACTCTTTTTTTTTTTTACTTTTGGTTTAACAAGATATATAATATTTTTAACTTTTAGTATTTTTGTATTTAAATTAAATCTTATTAGTAACCGTCACACGATGTTGATAATTTTATGTAGAGTGAATTACGGATTTAGGGTAATATCCTCATATTTGGAAATAGCGATGGGTTGTTTGACAGTTACTAAATGATTTGGTGCGTGATGATTAGGTAGTCAGAATGATTAAAAGACTCTTATGATATAATGCAAAATGAAATATGGTAGTCTAATAATTGTTCAAAATGAAATTAAGGTGTTTAATGGTTCATGGAGGTTTAAAATACAAAATGATTCATACGGTTTTAGGACCATTAAGAGGCAGATTTTTTTTTTTTTTTGCCAAATAAGATTTACATCTTAGTGATTCAGAAGTAATCTCTTAATGGAACTATTAAGAAGTAAACAAACAGGCCCTTAATTTAAAATTTTGATAAAACATCAAATAAGTTCTTTTCTAATAGTCAATATTTGATTGCCTACATGACAATCTAAGCTGTAACATCAATACATAATACTCCAATCTTTATACAAGTCTACATCAGGGACGAGTGTTGCTAAAACCCATTAGTTTGGTGTTATCTCCAAAGTAAGGAAGACTCTAATTTGCTAATCACTTTTTGTAGCTTTAACTAGCACTTCACTTCTCATAGCGTCGATAGTATCATTCTTCAACGAGAACCTGATGCACATGTCGACAAATGAAAAAGGTTAGGTTAATCTCTAGTCAGCTCAAACAATTTCATATTAAATATAAAACAATAAAACTGAAAAGATATTATCTAACTCACAATTTCAAAAATCAAATGTATTTAATATAAAAACAACATTCTTTCCAAAAACCCATCATTTTTCGTGATGAAAACTCATTTATCAAAACACCTATTTATCATGAAACCAAAGCCTAATATTTACTCAAAATGTGAATGAGATTAAATGTTCAAATTATGAAAACATGGATAAAACTCTATTATCCAAAACACATAAAAATGAGCAAGTTCCAAGATACCAAAACAAGAAAATATGGATACACCTCATACCCAAAGCAAAACCAAAACATGGATAATACACTATCAAATTAACGTTTTCGGTTGATGTGGGTGACTCGTATCCATCGAATGTGACGAACACAAAAGTAAGTCATATGTCAATGTTAATGAGCCTTCTATGGATCAACAGTCATCAAGTTCAACCACATATGATTTATATCTTGCATTGAGATCCCCGATGATCAAAGATCATCAAGTTCATCATATGAATCTATTTACTTCATTCAAGCAAATCATGTTTCAGTATCATATCATAGTATTTTTTTTATCCATTTTGGTATCAAATCATGTGAGATTATAATATAAATAAATTGGATAGAATGTTTAAGTATAGTAAGCATCACATCATCATATGTGAATTACTATGAATAAATTGGATGATATTTCATGGCTTTTTACTTATCTTTTTTCATGATGTTTTTTATTCGTAATATTGTTTTCATACTTTGTATCACATGTGATCTACTATATATCACATGTGATTTTTCAACATTTTTTCATTTTTTAGTATTCGTGTATGATAACCAGGTCCTGGTTATACATCTGAGGTAATTGTTATATGATTATCTGATTATATGATCACGTGAATATTTGATTAATTGATATAATTAATAATGTGTATACATGTTTACATGAAATTAATATGTGAGTGTGTGTATATTTTTCATGCGTGAAAAGTATGTATATGTATTATGCATGAAAAGTTATATGTATGCATGAGTATGCATGGTTTATATGGTGGGTGTGTGCATATTGTTCTTATGCATGCACGTGAGTATGATAAAGGAGTTTTATATACATTTCTTTAACCATCTTCCCTTTTTTGGGAAGGGTATAAAAGAGGTTCAAGTTGGAAGGAATGGTTTTTCTGGCTATTTTCGGAAAGTTAAGAAAAGAGTAAATGTCTGTGTGAATTCTTACTATTTTTGGAAACTGAAGATTTGGGGATCAAAAGTAGAAGTTGATTTTTATCTGTTGTTTATTACTTCTATCAAATTCAAAGTCTAAGGTGAGTTCTACTACATACAAAAGCATCTTTGAACTTATTTTTATTACCGATTCTACATAAATTATACCATTGTTGTATGAATGTTGAGTTTGTGTTTTTGATGCATTCATTAACCGGTAAAGAGCTTTTAATCGGACAAGTGTTGCCTGACGAGGGCTCCTCACCGTCTAAGCCTTGGCCGGTGAAGAGTTTGGTAACTTTAAGTGTTCACCGATGAGGTCTCTTACGGACATAGCCTTGTTCGATAAGGACTTTTCACCAGACATTATATTATCTGGTTAGTTACTCATCGTCATTGTATTGTATGGATTTAATGTTTGAAATAGTTAAGTGTTGATCATCGGATAAGCCTTGTCTGGTGAGGATGCTCATCGGACAAAGCTTTAAACCATTTAAATTATATTGCTAGGTGTTGACCGGTGAGAAATGTATCCGGGCACTGTGTTGTCCGATGAGGGTGTATCCAGATAGGGTATAATCAATGATCATGCGGGTAATGATGTCCGAATAGAGTTGACCGATGAGGAGGGTTTCATCGGCCATAGTGTTGGCCGATGAAGGGGATTTTGCCCAAAAATTGTGTTATTTAATGATGATATTTCACAAATGTTATTTAAACAATTTTAAATTGTTTTATATTATGAAAAAAGTCTTTTGTATCTTTTAAATGAGATTTGTGATGTTTTATTTCAAGACATGTGTGACATAAGTCTGTTTTGAAAGAAATATTGAGTTGAGAAATGTTCCTCCCAGACGTGGTGACATAAGTCTGTTCTGGTACAGAACTAGGTTTCTTCCAGGCGTGGTTGTTGATCCTCTCTCTCAGTGATTTGATGATAATCCCTTTTCACTTATACGTTGTATTTATGTTTCTGTCTTTTCAGTTCCAGTGATCATCACTGAGCCTGTTCAGTGATCGCTAAAGAACTTGTATTGTAATTCAATCAGAGACAGCGATACTTCAAGAAGACAACACTCACAACAAAGAACCTTCAGCTAATGTCGTAGACTGAAACTAAAGATTAGGGACTGGCGAGTACATGATCTGAAGCGGTACTCAGTGATTACAAGCTCGTCTACATATATGTCAAGACTGATCAAGCCTCAGCGAATGCTGAAGAGACCTTCAGGTTATTCTAGCATTCAACGATCAAAGGAAGCTTGCTTAGCACGATTGTTGTTGTCTTGTCCTTATGCACACAAAGGACAAACCCATACTCTTCTAAACGTTGGTACGGTACGGAGCCGACTAGTTGACTCTATTGCCACCAACTTTAGGTAAGGATGTCTGCTCATGAATAGTGCTTTTTGAACTATTCACTGTAGCAAAGGACAAGCCTTCCTTTTAAGGTTTGGCATGCACTCTAACCCTACCATATTGAATTAAATGAACATTTAATGCACTGGGTATAAATAGAAGTGTTTCTTCTCCATGCAGATTGCGCGCAACTCACTCTCTAAACTTAATTCTTACTTTGAGCATTTTCTAGCTTAAGTAAAGGAACTTTTCTTACAGCATTTCTTTTCTCATTTGCTAAGAATCTGTGTGTAATCAAAGATTGTTTAGATAGGTTTTCTTACCTTATATTTTCGCAAACAGTCTTGTGAAATTTGTATTGATCGTCTTTATCAATATACATTTTAAATTTGAAAATATTGTGTTTGTATTCATCTCTCCCTTCTACAAACTGTTGTACGTATCTTGTAGACCCTCAAGGGACCAACAAGTGGTATCAAAGCAGTGTTTACTTTTCTCTAATTTGTTTAGCTGTTTTTCCAGTATTAGTTTATCTCTTCCTTAGATAACTTTACTGCTTTCAAATGGCTTCACAAATTACAAACACACACACACAAAAGACAATGGCTTTCTTGCCAAACCTCCCCGGTTTGTCCGTGACAATTTTAGTCTCTGGAAGAACCGRATRTCCCTCTTTCTKGAAGGTGTGGATCCTGAAATTCCACATTACATAGAAAATGGACCATATATTCCATTTGCTATAGCTCCGGTTATTCCAGCAACAACTATGACTGCCGTGATTTCTGAACGGCAGATTGCAAAGCTCCCTCGTTAGTGGAGCGATGAAGACAAGAAGAAAATAGCTATAGACACGTGTGCTTGGTCTATAATAGCTATGTCTCTTCCTGATGAGATTTAACACTCCGTGATGAAGCTCAAATCTTCTAAATCCATGTGGGACACACTTTGTGTTCAATATGAAGGAACTACTCAGGTTCAAAAGACTAGAAAGATCAATTTAGTAAGACAGTAYGAAAGCTTTCTCTGTGGAAAGTCTGAGACGTTGTTCGAAGTACATCAACATTTTAATCGTCTCCTTATTGATCTTAGGGCTGTTGGCAGGGAATATTCCAATTATGAAACTTTAACTTTGTTTTTGGAATGCCTTCCTGAGTCTTGGGACACCTTTTCCATGTGTCTCAAGATGTCAAATGACATGTCCTCTCTTTCTCTTTCTACTTTATACGGGATTCTGCTTAACCATGAGCAATCTCGTCAACTGAAGAGGAATCTTGTAAAAGATTCCAGGGAAATGAAAAGCTCTCCTTTAGCTTTAATCTCTGAAGCTTCTTCAGCTGAAACTTCTTCTACCCCTTTTGTCTCTTCTCTTCCTCCTGTTGTTATTACAGAGATCGACTCTTCTATCTCTGAGGATATTCCAGAATCTGATTTAACAGATTTTGATGAATCCCTGGACCTCCTGACTAAGTCTTTCAGGAGATTCGCCAGCAAAAGCAACTTCCGCAGATCTTCTCAGCTGTCCCTCAGGGAATAGCCAAAGTCTGAAAGAATAGACAATGCTCCAGCCGTCTGCTACAACTGTCACCGGCCCGGACATTTTACAGGTGAATACAAATCAAAGAAAGCTGCGACGCCATCCTCCAAAGCTCCTTTCTCCTTCAGGACTAAAGATGAAAAGTACTTAAAACTGAATGAGAAGTACAGGAAGATGAAGAACAACCAGCAAAAGGCTAAAGACCTTGTTGCTGAAGAGCATGACTAGGCTGAATCATCCGATGAATCATCTTCAGATGAAGAGGATACAGCCTATATCTACTTGATGGCCAAAGATGCAAATGAAGGATCTTCAAAAGCATCTACTTCTTCTGAGTCATCCACCTCTTCTACTACTCAGGACGTCAAAGGTATATGGTATCTTGATACCGGATGTTCAAGACATATGACTGGAGATAAATCACTGCTAACTCATTTCAAGGAAGAAAGAGGACCTTCCGTAACCTTTGGTGGTAACGAAAAAGGATATACCAGAGGATTTGGTATATTAACTAATGGTGCAACAACTTTCAAATGCGTTGCATATGTTGAAGGACTGAAGCACAATCTTCTTAGCATCAGTCAACTGTGTGATAAAGATTATACAGTCAAATTCTCGAAGAATTCATGTCACGTTCTTGACAAAGATGATAAGGTTGCCTTAACTGGTTCTCATCTAGATAATGTATATATCATCAATATGAATTCCCCTCTCATTGAGAATAGTTGTCTCTTCTTTAAAGCCTCGTCAGATATTAACTGGCTAGGGCACAAACGACTTTCTCATCTCAACTTCAAGACACTCAAGGAGCTGTCAAGAAATGATCTTGTCACTGGTCTTCCTCATCAATCTTTTGCAAAGGAATCTCTTTGCTCAGCATGTGAAAAAGGAAAATACACAAGAGCTAGCTTCAAGTCTAATCAAATCTCTTCAGTGACTGCACCTCTTCAGCTATTGCATATGGATCTCTTTGGTCCAGTCAACGTGCAATCCTTAGCTGGAAAGAAGTTCACACTCGTCATTGTTGATGAGTATGCCAGGTACACTTGGGTCTTCTTTCTCAGATCCAAAGATGAAGCACCTGAGGAAATCATTTTGTTCATCAAGAAAATAGAAGTACTCAACAATGTTAAAGTACGATCAGTGACCATGGCACTGAATTCAAAAACAGTACTATGGATAACTTCTTTGAGGACAAGGGAATCTCTCACAACTTCTCCTCGGTGAGAACTTCTCAACAAAATGGGGTCGCTGAAAGACGAAATCGAACAATCATTGAGGATGCTCGATTTATGCTCAGCGAATCCCATCTCCCTACTCAATTTTGAGCTGAAGCTGTCAACACCGCTTGTTTCACTCAAAATCGATCGCTGATCGTAAAGAGGTTCAAGAAGACGGCCTATGAACTCTTCCATGGACGAAAACCTTCTATACGTTTTCTTCACATATTTGGTTGTACTTGTTACATTCTTAACAATCGTGACCAACTTGGAAAGTTCGATCCTAAAGTTGATGAAGGAATCTTTCTTGGATATTCTTCTGTATCCAAAGCCTTCAGAGTATTTAACAAACGAAGATAGATGATAGAGGAATCTATTCATGTCATCTTTGACGAATCTCAATCAGCTAATTCAAAACCCATCTTAAATGATGAGAATGAATTAGAAAACTGGATGTTCTCTCACTATGGACAACCTGAAGCTTCCTACAGTGCTCCTCTCAACACTGAATCTCCTGAAGCTGAAGATGATCCACTCATCATTCCAGTTACAACTAGTCATTCCAACGCATATTCTTCAGAGATCGCTGGCGTGCCCATTAGCTGTGTTCCTCCTTCAACTTCAAACATTGATCATTCAGTGAATGAAATGTCTTCAGTTTCTGAACCTGTTTCAGTTGTTGAATCTGAGGCCCCTTCGGCGATAGTCCCTATTGCTGAAGATACTGCAGCTAAAGCCATCTTCTGTTCCTGAACTCGCTTATTCAGATGATATTCCTTTACCGACTCAGCGATGGACTAAAGACCATCCAATTCATCAACTTCTTGGTGATCCAGATGCAAGTATCAAGAGACATCGTGGTCTGGGTAATATCTATCTCTTTGTCAACTTTCTTTCTTTAGTTGAACCCAAGAAAATCAATGATGTTATCTCTGACCCTAGTTGGGTCCTTGCCATGCAAGAGGAGCTCATTGAGTTTGATAGGAACAAAGTCTGGTACCTTGTCCCATGTCCATCTGACAAATCAGTGATAGGCACCAAATGGGTCTATCATAACAAGTTAGATGAAGATGGTGTGCTAACCCTCAATAAGGCTCGACTTGTTGCTGAGGGTTATAGACAAGAAGAAGGGATCGACTATGACGAGACCTTCGCACCAGTGGCTAGACTCGAAGCAATTCGACTCTTTCTAGCCTTTGCTGCCCATAGAGACTTCAAAGTCTTTCAAATAGATGTAAAGAGCGCTTTCCTTAATGGGAAACTTCAAGAGGAAGTTTTTGTTGAACAACCTCCAGGGTTCCCTGACCTTAAGTATCCAAACCATGTCTATAGGTTGGATAACGCTCTTTATGGGTTAAAACAGGCTCCTCGTGCCTATGATACCCTTTCATCTTTTATCATCTCTAAGAAATTCTCTCGTGGAAAGATTGATGTCACACCCCGCTAAAGCGGAAACGCAAGATGCAACAGGCAAGCGTGTCACAGCAACAATTAATAGATAACAACTTTAAGTTTTACATAATAAAACGAGTTTAATATTACAACCAAAATTTTATAAAACTCTTCATTTGCAAAACTTTTGATTCGAACTAAATCAGCTTTGCCACGAGTATGCTCTCAAGTGAAACAAATCTTACTTACCTCCTGAAAAGCATGGAACATAAAACGAGTCAACTACAAAGAGTTGGTGAGCTCACAGGTTTTCATATGCGTAAAATATTTTAATGCATAATCCAAATATTTGCAAACTTATGCAATACTCTTGCACTTAATAAATGTAAATCTTCATGATGTAGGAACTTGAGACGCTACTGAGCCTTACCTGACCAACTGCCCCATTAATTTACGAACAACCATAAGTAGCCCATACACTACTTAGGTCCCACAGTTCGATATAGTACTAATTCAGCGGTGGTCCAAATTCCACATGATTAGACCAAGAAAAACATAGGTAGAGTGCACCCCTTTCTGGGTGGGACTGTCAACACAATAGCGGCTATCCACAATACCACGGCCCAAGGACATGCCCGAGTTAACAAGTAGTGTTTACGGACGGGGACTTTATTTGGAAACATACTCTCAAGCACATCAATTTAGCATTTATTCTAGAGTGCAAAAACGGTTAATAAATCATAACATAGTAAACCTGACTAAGCAGTTCCTTAGTCCAGAGGTTTTAAATAGAGTTTGACTAAGCAGTTCCTTAGTCCAAAGATTTTAAACAAGGCTTGACTAAGCAGTTCCTTAGGCCAAAAATTTAAATAAAAACATGCATAACTTGCTTATTCTCATGCTTTTCCCCCAAACAAATAGTTAAAGCATTAAAAGTGGGGCTGTGAGGACTCACAAGTTTGCTGATGAATATCCAGTGCTAAAATCACTTAAGGTTTCTTGCCCAAGCTAAAGTAGAGTTACTTTCCATGCAATGCCATCAAGTTTTTATAAATTAAAGTTAATATTTTATTATTTTACCTTTTTTTTTAAAAAGAACCTTCCAAAATCCTCATTATGACGACATTTTTACATCATCCAAAACAATGATGACAGCCGCCGATTCTAATATCAAGAATTTTTTAGTGGGCTTGAGTCTCTTCGTAAATACCCTACAATCTTGAGTTACACGCCCCCAAAACAGATTGCATGCTCCAAGAATGATAGCAAATATGGGGGCTCAAACTCATCATTTTTCAAGAATTTACACTCTAATTTTTTTAGCCATCATCCTCGATCAACTTCAAGAAAATATTTTCCGATTCCATTACATTCTTGAAGATAATAAAACTGATTTTGAGATGCATGCAAGGTTCAACTATGCTTCAAAACATAACGTTTGATGATCCAATTCTGCATGCAGTGGGAATCTCTTCTACTTCCTTAGAGATTAAAGAATATGGATCATTGATTATCATCCTATGAAGACATTTTCATGTCTTTGATACATAATCTCTCCTCTTTAACTCTCTCGAACTTTCTAAAAGATCGAATAGGGGAAGTAGATGGGTGAAAACGTTTGGAATTCTGTAAAGTGGGTTAACCAGAATCATACCTTCTTCTTAAAGTCTTGATTGTTCTTCATCGTTTGAGAGAAATACCCTGAAGATTTTGCTTAAAGGAAATCGGCGGGAAGGTGGATGATTTTAGAGAGAGAGGGATACGGTTTAACAAGATCAAGAGAGCTGGAAATGAGAGTTTTCATAAGATGTGGGGTATTTATATAGGGATTTTATTGAGGGAAATGGGATGGTCTTTAAAGGCTCAACCCAACAAAACTTTTTTTTTTACGTAAGATTTAAACCCACTTAAATTTTCCCACATAGATGAAATAACACAAATAGTTCCAAACTCCAACTTTTGATAAGACAAGTGGACATTCAAATGGAACTTTTGCAAAATTTAAATTAAGGAAAACTGAAAACAGCAACTTTATTTTTATCTAACGTATTTTCAAAAATATTTGGCATTGCATAAGATAACTTAATCTGATTTCCTACCAAAACGTGACCTTCCCAACAAAATTTAAGAGCTAATACCAGAAAGGTTCTAATCACTTAAGACTAGATCCTAGAGAAATATAAATTCTAATATAGGATCTGCAATGGGATGCTA
>NW_020200942.1:22344-27364 GCF_001531365.2 Cynara cardunculus var. scolymus
CTACATTTTCGTCCATACAAGGCTTCAAAAGGTGCACATTGGATACTAGTGTGATAACTATTATTGTAAGAAAATTCGACCAATGGTAGATGGGTATCCCAACTACCTCCGAAGTCTATCACACAGGTTCGCAACATATGTTCTAATGTTTGAATCGTCCTTTCCATCTGTCCATTCGTTTGAGGATTATATGAAGTGCTTAAATCCAATCTCATGCCTAGTGCCCTTTGAACCGATTGCCATAACCTGGAAGTAAAACGGTTGTCTCTATCTGAAATGATAGAAACTGGTACTCCATGCCGCGACACAATCTCATTGATATACAAATGCACCAGCCTTTCCGTACTGAAATCTTCTCGAATAGGTAAGAAATTTGCAAATTTCGTAAGTCGGTCCACTATGACCCAAATTGAGTCGTAACCCTTCCTCGTTCTTGGTAACTTTGTAACAAAATCCATTGATATCTTATCCCACTTTCATTGGGGAATTTATGGTTGCTGAAGAAGACCAGATGGTTTCTGATGTTCAGCTTTTACTCTTGCACAGGTTATACACCGACTTACGTACAAAGAAACGTCCTTCTTCATTCCTGGCCACCAATAATAATCTCTTAGCTCTTTATACATCTTATCGGTTCCTGGATGAATTGAGTATGTTGACCGATGTGCTTCCTCTAAGATTATTGACCGGAGACTGTTACTCTTTGGTATCCAAACTCTTTCTCTGAAGTAACGCACCCCATCTTCTCGTGTTTCGAATTCCTTCTCTAGGTGATGCAGGGTTTCGTTCTTTAGGTTCTCTGGTTTCAACGCCTCTTCTTGAGCTTCAAGAATTTGTGTTTTTAGATTCGTTTGGACCAACAATCCCATGGCTCGCACCCTTGACGGTTTCACTTTTTCTTTTCGGCTTAAGGCGTCCGCTACCACGTTAGCTTTCCCCGGGTGATACTTTATTTCACAATCATAATCGTTGAGAAGTTCAACCCACCTCCGTTGCCTCATGTTCAGCATTTTTTGATCAAATATATGTTGAAGGCTTTTATGATCAGTGACAATGGTACATTTGGTGCCGTAAAGATAGTGCCTCCATATCTTAAGTGCAAATACTACTGCCCCCAATTCAAGGTCATGCGTAGTATATTTCTTCTCATGCACTTTAAGTTTCCTTGAGGCATATGCAATGACCTTATATTTTCGCATTAGCACGTATCCTAAGCCTTGATGCGATGCATCACAATAGACCACAAAATTTTCTGAACCCTCAGGTAGAGCTAAGATCGGTGAGTGACATAGCCTCTGCTTAAGAGTCTCAAACGCTTCTTCCTGTTTCTCACTCCAAACAAACTTATTGTCCTTCTGGGTTAAGGCAGTGAGTGGTTGCACAATTTTTGAGAAATTTGCAATGAATCTTCGATAATAGCCTGCCAAACCAAGAAACTATCGAATCTCTGTTGGGGTTCTTAGGGCCTTCCAGTTCTTAATGGCCTCGACCTTGGCAGGATCCACCTGAATCCCTTTTTCATTGACTATATGACCAAGAAACTGTACTTCCCGTATCCAGAATTCGCATTTAGAAAATTTTGCGTAYAATTTCTCGTTTCAGAGTAATTCCAATATTATCCTCAGATGTTGCTCATGGTCCTCCCTGCTTCGTGAATAAATTAATATATCGTCTATGAAGAMGATTACAAATTTATCCAGGTATGGTCTACAAACTCTATTCATTAGGTCCATGAAGACAGCCGGTGCATTGGTTAGCCCAAATGGCATAACCAGAAATTCGTAATGACCATAATGAGTTCTGAAGGCTGTTTTGGGAATGTCCTCCCGAACTTTCACTTGGTGGTATCCAGATCGTAGGTCAATCTTGGAAAAATACACCGCTCCTTGGAGTTGATCAAACAGATCATCGATTCTAGGAAGAGGGTATCTGTTCTTGATGGTTAACTTATTAAGTTCCCTGTAATCAATGCACATTCACATTGTCCCATCTTCCTTTTTAACGAACAGAACCGGTGCACCCCATGGTGAGTAACTTGGTCTTATAAATCCCCTATCTAATAACTCCTGGAGTTGATTTGACGTTTCTTGCATCTCTGATGGTGCCAAGCGATATGGCGCCTTTGCCACTGGGGCAGCTCCAGGAATTAAGTCGATACCAAATTCAACTTGTCTTGGCGGGGGTAGTCCTGGTAAATCCTCAGGGAATACGTCAGAAAACTCTCGAACTACAGGGAAATTTTTAATACTTTTCTCCTTGACCTTCCCATCAATCACATGTGTCAGAAATGCGACACAATTTTTCTTCAAGTACCTCCGCATTTTCATGTTGGATACTATCTTAATTTTTGTTCTGACTTATCTCCTTGAATCACAATTGGGTCATTTCCATCTTGAGGAATCCAGATAGTCTTTTCTGAACAGATAATCTCAGCTTGATTTTTGGATAGCCAATCCATGCCGATAACTATGTCAAAACTTCCTAGTTCAATCGGTATAAGGTCTATGCTGAAATCCTTATTGGCTAAACTTAGAGTGCAATCCTTAATTGTGTCATTAACGTTAATTTCTTGGCCATTAGCAAACTCAATTACGTAAGCTTCTCCCAACCTTTGGGGCTTTAAGTTAATCTTAGGCTCAAAATCTAGTGATACAAAACTTCTATCTGCCCCTGAATCAAATAAAACTGATGCAAATTCATTATTCAGGAGAAACGTACCTGAAACTACATTGGGATCATATCTAGCTTCTTTGGCTCCGATCTCAAACGCTCTTCCCCGTGCCTGACCTTCTGGATTTCCTTGACTGGATGGTCGGGCTTGGCTTGCATTGGTTCCTTGTTTCCTTCTTGGGCATACATTTCGCATATTTTCTGGGCTCCCACATTCGAAGCATAATCTTCTTCGGCAGTCCTTTGCTGTATGACCCCCTAGGTGGCATCTTTGACAAATGGTACATTTCCCCCAATGCGGATATTTGCATCTATTACACTTGGTCGTGCCTCCTTGAGTTACCGCCTGAGTTTGTGCCCCAAAATTTCTCATTACTCTCCTATTCTTGTCGTATTTTCCCCCAAACCTTCGATTCCCCTGTTCCTCCATTTTTTTTCCTTTGGCAAATTCTCCTGATCGGACCGCATTATTCGTGAGTTTGGTGGCAATGTCTATTGCCTCCTGAAGAGTCTTTGGATTTGCTGAGGTAATGTTTCCTCTAATCTCGGGGGACAATCCCCAAATATACCTCTCAATACGGACTTCTTCCGGTGTCACTAGATGAGGTACTAAATTCGCCAACTCATGGAATCGAGCTGTGTAGGCAGCTATATTTTCTCCTTTCATTTCATGATTCCATAACTCCATTTCTAACTTCTGGAGTTCGCTTCTTGGGCAGTATTCATCCTTTAGCAATTTCTTAAATTCTTCTTAGGAAAGTTGGTTAACCGCTTCTCGGCCTCTGGTTTGTACTAAAGTATTCCACCAGGTAAGTGCCCTTCCTTGCAATAGACATGCCGCATACTCTACTTTGTTTCCTTCAGTACATTTGCTAATGTAAAGAACAGACTCCATGCTCTCGAGCCATGATAATAATCCTACTGCTCCTTCGGTTCCATTGAATTCTTTCGGGTTGCAAGATCTAAAGGTTTTATAAGTGCATTCCCTAGCCGCCYTTGGCTCTGGATTATTTGGTTGGTTAACATTCATGCCAGCAGCCACTTGACTGACTATGTTGGGGAGTGCAGCCAGAAGTTGTTCTGACACGAGTCGTGCAATCTCAGGATTTTCTCTCCTTGGCGGCATCTTTTAGGCCTAAGTCAGAAGAGAATTCATCGCTAATATAGCAATACCAGAATAATTTCTTCCGGTCATTTAATTGATGTAAGGGGCATTCATCACATGGAGAGATATTCAAACTTTTATGTAACCACATGGCTTAAATTTATACACATTAAGGCTTGCCATAAATGAACATTTCTCAAAAAGACACCATGTATTCATAGACGATTACATCCACGAAAACAAAACCTCACATGACTAAGAAAAAGAGTGGGTATTCTACCCCTAATTTCCATCCTAAAATAACATCCATCCTATCGCTATTCCCAACATCAACATCATCATTCCACAAACTACCAACCATCTATACAACTTCCTAATTTCCCGCCTGGCTGCGACAGCAACCTCCCTGTTCCTTATTATGCTTTGGTGGTGTGCTTCCGTCACATCAGACAGGTTGTTAAGGATGTGGTGATGGTATCCCAGCCGGGTCTGGTGATTCTGCGTATCTGATGCAATTCTCTGCACCCATTCTCGTTCAGCCGGGCTCATGCCCTGGGCATAGGATGCAGGCACTCCAGTCACTATTTGAGATAGCCTGTGCCCCTGCTATGGTCGTGATGGCTCTCCTCTTACTCTAGAGGAATTCTCAATTGTCACTCGTCGAGGCAGTGGAATGCTCTTCCTTGGCGTGACTCTGATCCTTGAGTCATGATATGTTCGTGGTGGAACATCGGGTGCTGGCTCTGACGGGGGTAAGAAAGATGCTTGTGGAGAGGCAGATGCTCCACTGKTTGCAGTGTCCTGCTCATACGGATCTATCTCTTCATTGTGGGCTGAGTTTCTTCTAGACTGGCCAACCACATAACCGGATTCATCAGCTGAGTATTCACTAGAACCGGATGATGGCATAGTGATCTGCGACATTAATAATCTTAATTACTAAATACGCCATCTATAAATACTTAGAGATATAACCAAAGCTTCTATACAAGGCTAAGAGTGGAAATCAAACTAGATTCTCAAAATATAAGCCTCTGGTTGTACTACCAGAGCCTCTGGTCTCTTGACCAGAGCTTCTGGTTCAACTAAAATTCTTAGGAAAGGATTTCTTATCCATCGGTCCTCTGGCAAATCAATGGAATTCTATTTTATCATCCGCTGGTTCAACATATATACTTAGAATAATTATGGAATTTTCGTCCATCGATCCTCTGGTTCCTCATAATGCACTTACCAGAGCTTCTG
>NW_020200942.1:28294-41341 GCF_001531365.2 Cynara cardunculus var. scolymus
GATCAGGCTCTGTTTAATCGACATATAATAATGTGACCTGCTTTCAAATCATATGATTCTAAGTTACTTGAAAACAATTTTGAAAAGAATTTTGGTTATAGTCGATGGTTTGTAAAGAAAACCAGCGTTCTCTATAACAGAAGCTCTAATACCAAATCTGTCACACCCCGCTAAAGCGGAAACGCAAGATGCAACAGGCAAGTGTGTCACATCAACAATTAATAGATAACAACTTTAAGTTTTACATAATAAAACGAGTTTAATATTATAATCAAAATTTTATAAAACTCTTCATTTGCAAAACTTCCGATTCGAACTAAATCAGCTTTGCCACRAGTATGCTCCCAAGTGAAACAAATCTTACTTACCTCCTGAAAAGCATGGAACATAAAACGAGTCAACTACAAAGAGTTGGTGATCTCACAGGTTTTCACATGCATAAAACATTTTAATTCATAATCCAAATATTTGCAAACTTATGCAATACTCTTGCACTTAATAAATGTAAATCTTCATGATGTAGGTACTTGAGATGCTACTGAGTCTTACCTGACCAACTGCCCCATTAATTTACGAACAACCATAAGTAGCCCCTACACTACTTATGTCCCACAGTTCAATATAGTACTAATTCAGCGGTGGTCCAAATTCCACATGATTAGACCAAGAAAAACATAGGTAGAGTGCACCCCTTTCTGGGTGGGACTGTCAACACAATAGCGGCTATCCACAATACCACGGCCCAAGGACATGCCCGAGTTAACAAGTAGTGTTTACGGACGGGGACTTTATTTGGAAACATACTCTCAAGCACATCAATTTAGCATTTATTCTAGAGTGCAAAAACGGTTAATAAATCATAACATAGTAAACCTGACTAAGCAGTTCCTTAGTCCAGAGGTTTTAAATAGAGTTTGACTAAGCAGTTCCTTAGTCCAAAGATTTTAAACAAGGCTTGACTAAGCAGTTCCTTAGGCCAAAAATTTAAATAAAAACATGCATAACTTGCTTATTCTCATGCTTTTCCCCCAAACAAATAGTTAAAGCATTAAAAGTGGGGCCGTGAGGACTCACAAGTTTGCTGATGAATATCCAGAGGTTGACCCTAGAAGCTTTCAATGCGCGCCCGATCTTCCTAGACAGACCAACAACCAGCGCTAAAATCACTTAAGGTTTCTTGCCCAAGCAAAAGTAGAGTTACTTTCCATGCAATGCCATCAAGTTTTTATAAATTAAAGTTAATATTTTATTATTTTACCTTTTTTTCAAGAGAGTTGGAAATGAGAGTTTTCAAAAGATGTGGGGTATTTATATAGGGATTTTATTGAGGGAAATGGACTGGTGTTTAAAGGCCCAACCCAACAAAACTTTTTTTTAAGTAAGATTTAAACCCACTTAAATTTTTCCACATAGATGAAATAACACAAATAGCTCCAAACTCCAACTTTTGATAAGACAAGTAGACATTCAAATGGAACTTTTGCAAAATTTAAATTAAGGAAAACTGAAAACATCAACTTTATTTTTATCTAACGTATTTTCAAAAATATTTGGCATTGCATAAGATAACTTAATCTGATTTCCTACCAAAACGCGACCTTCCCAATAAAATTTAAGAGCTAATACCAGAAAGGTTCTAATCACTTAAGACTAGATCCTAGAGAAATATAAATTCTAATATAGGATCTGCAATGGGATGCTAACCTGAAGCTCAGAAGTGACGGGATGTCACAATTGACCAGACCTTATTTCTTAGGAAAGTTAAAGTTCACATTATTCTTATCCAAATTTATGTCGATGATATTATTTTTGGTTCCACTAATCCCTCTTATTGTTTTCGTTTCGCTGAACGCATGAAGAAAGAATATCAGATGAGCATGATGGGAGAACGAACATTCTTTTTAGTTCTTCAGATCAAACAAACTGATAAAGGAATCTTTATCAACCAAAGTAAGTATGTTCGAGACATGCTGAAGAAGTTTGATCTATCCAACAGTTCATCTATGAAGACTCTAATGGCTCCTCCACTTTCTCTCAACAAGGATCCAAATGGAAAGCCTGTAAATGTTACTGAATACGTAGCCGCTGGCAGTTGCTGTGCCCAAATTCTTTGGATGAAAAACCAGCTGCTGGACTACAACCTTCAGTTTTCAAAGGTTCCTATCTATTGCGATAGCACTAGTGTGATTGCTATTGCAAACAACCTTGTACTTCACTCCAAGACCAAACATATTGAGATCCGATATCATTATATTAAAGATTACGTTATGAATAGTGATATTGAACTTCACTTCATTCCAACTGAGTATCAACTCGATGACCTTTTCACCAAGCCTTTTGATGAGACAAGATTTAACATCTTGATTAGTGAATTGGGGATGTTAAACACTGATGTTGATCCCAGATCTCTCAATAACACTAATAATCAAGTTAAGAATAACCAAATTATAGTGTTTGAATGAACAAAATGATGAACGCTCAAGAACAATGTATGAACATTCAAAGAATAATCTTGAGTGCCAAAGATTTCACTTTATTCAATAATTATGCAAAAACATAAAGCGTCAAAAATTACAATAGGTCTAACCACCTATTTATACTAGTAAGCTAATACGAAGATAACTATCTAGTGAGACTAGCTAATTTTCTACTAACAGATAAAGCTTATCTATAATAAGGATAAACATTAAAACAAGATAAACTTTGTAGAATCCAGTTGTTGAATGGTTATCTCCAGCTGCCTTCCATGGGATATGAGTTCAACCTTATCTTCATATCTTCATTGCTTGCCTCTGGTTGAACTGGTGAAGGAAACTCCAAGTGATAGTATTCAGAGGGTTATGGAGATGCACTTTCCATCGCATCTCTGGTCAGTTCATCGACCCTCTGGATGTTCTTCAGACTTTGTCATTTTTCCATGAAGTCTTCCATCGGCCTTCTGGTTCTTCATCACATGTTTGTCTTCATTACTTCATACATAATACTTAAGGGGTCTAACAATCTCCCCCTAAGTAATGAAAGAGCAAACATCAGATATTCTAAGAACATTCAAAGTATAAATGAAGAACATAGGCTATTCTAAAGAAAAACATCTTTTGCCAAATTTTTCATTGGAACAAATGATGAATTCTTACATTGGTGAAATGGAAATTACAAGACAAAAAAATAAGACTACATTTAGGGTCTCCCCTGTGATATTTCCCAAAAACGCATAAGTAGTCCTCTGTAATCGATGACTGTAGATATTTCATGTATCAGTCTCTGTCCATCGTCTGTTGGTACGTGAGATCTACCTAATCTGTCTCTGATGGCTTTCTGAAACTATTTAAGTGTTTCATTTGAATACTTAAAGGCCTCAGTCAACCTAAAAAATTTCTTCGCTCCAAACTCATTTTTGTATACCAGACCCAATTCTAGTTGAGTAAGGACAAAGGTAGATCTCTTCTTTTGCAGGCTAGGAAAGTCTTCATCAGGTAGAGTGCAGGATAGTCTATCGATACCAAGCTGAAGAGCAATCTCAAAATCACTCTTAGCTCGATGCTTCACCAGGTTTCCATTGTCTGCACGATCGTTCTGTTCGCCATCCCAAATCATATGCCCTGATTCCTGTTGTTGAGTCGTGTACGTATATAGCTCGATCAAGTCATAGGGATTGAGATTGATCAAGTCATTGTCACTAAAGATGCTGACCTAACCATGGGATCGCTCCACTGTGTGCTCGATGTATTTTATGGCTCGGTTGGCGAAGGTCCTCATTTTGATGTCCATGACCAACCTTATTCCATCATTTGAGAAAACACCCCTTGGTGGTTGGGTGGTCTGTCTCATAAACCTACGGTGTAGGATGTTCCTGGATTCTGGTGAAAGGATTGGAGGATTGAGTGTCAGCTCTTCATTGCGATCATGGTACAGGTATTGTTGGATATTCTCCATCATGACTGGCTCCCTCGGTGGCACCTCTGGACGTCTCCTGAGCGACTCCATGTTTGCTATAATTTCATTGACTACCCCTTGAGGAGGGTGCCTTGAAGACGAAGGAATATCCGCTTGCACCTGGGTTTGTTGAGCTGTAGGATGTGTTTGGGGTAATGGTTGAGAGGGGGTTGGTGATGGAAAGGTTTGGGTTGGATCTGGTTCATTGGGCTCAGATAGGGTGACTTGTGGTTCAGGAGGTTGTGTTTGGATGGTTTCTGGTTCATCGGGTTGAGTTGGTGGTTGTTGTGGTGATGAAGGTTGGGTGATTGTAGGTTGAGGTTGTATGGGTAGAGTGGTGAAAGGTTGTGTGGTGCGTAGTGTTGGTGAGGGGGTAAATGGTAAGTTTAGAGTTGGTGATGGGGTGAAGGGTAGGTTGGTTGGTGGTGTGGATGGTTCTTCATTGGTCGATGAACTCAACTCGATGGGTTCTTGGGGAGTGGCAAGGGGAACATGTACGTTATGTACATCTTCAGAGGGCTGAGCCTCTGGTTCCCTAGCTTGGGTTGATGGTGGAGGTTGTTCTTGTGTTTGGGGTGGTGGTGATGGTGCAGCGAGTTCTATCGGTTGTGAAGTGGTGGCTTGATTCTCCCCCTCATGAGGACCTAGACCATGATCATCGGGGTCTGGATCCTCATGTCTTTGCCTTTTGAGGGGGCAGCTTGAGGAGCAGGAGACTCTGCTTCTATTTTTCTTCCATAGCCAGATGTGATCAGCTAATGTGTGCACTCGATCCCTGTTGCGCCGTAGTTCTATGGAGCGAAGAATAGAGTACGTTCGATCTTGTTGTTGTAAGAGACTCTTTTTCAACGCATTTATAGGCTCAACCGACCTGGCAGCAAACTTTGCACTTATCTCATTGAATGATGAGATAAGTGCCTTTGACGGAGCCTTGAGATCGGCTCTGGTGGCAAACTCCGTGCTCGATGATGAGGCGGGTGGGGGCACGGATGTGGAGGTGGATGTTGATAGAGGAATGGGAAGGTTGGCAATGATTTTCCTCACCTCTGCAGTGAAGGAAGAGAAGGCTTCATCGAAGGATGGGCCTCTAGAGGGAGGTTGAGGAGGAGGAGTTGGGGTATGTTGGCTAGTATGGTGGCTGGGAGGGAGGAGAGGGTGTTTTGGATGGTGGTCAGTTGGGTAGAAAGAGAGGCTAATGTTTCATCGATGGATGAAGTTGGGGGTGGGGTATGTTATGGGATTTGAGATGTGATGGAGGCTGGGAGGGTGTTTATGGTTTGGGAGATGGTGTTTAGTTAGGTAGTGATTAAGGCTAAAGTCTCATCGGTTGCAGTTGCCTAGGCCGTGAGGGTCGCGATGGAGTGAATGAGGAGTTGGTTTCGTTGGGTGGCAAGGGCTGAGGCGGTGTTATTGTGTTGGGTGACTGTCTGTTGGAGCATTTAGAGATGGGTTGTGTTGTCTTGGGTTGGGTTTCAAGGGTTGCAAGGGTCTGTCGAAGTGGGGTGAGGTCGATGGATGGAGGGTTGTCGACAGTCCCTTGTATGATGAGTTTTAGGTCTTCCAAGGACCGCTGGATCGAGTCTACAAAGGCTTGGAACTCAACCTTTGTAACCAGATCAGCCATATGGGTAACCCCTGCAGCAACGATGCTGCAGGTTGAGCCTCAGCTCCAGAGGCGCCTTCATGGCCTTATGAAAATGTAGGCCGTGAAGGACTTCCATCATGTCCTTGATAGCCCTCTAGTGAGGAGCTATCTTTTGATGTTGCTATGACTTCCTCTTCTTCTTCGGCTTCAGAGGTCGAGGAAGAGAAGTAGATGTGTTTCCCCTTCGCTAGATCAAGTATCGAAGGGGGGTGAGGTGCACGAACAGGAGATCACTCTGAACGATCGTTTGGATCAGCAATGCCAGAAGCAACACATGCTTCTGGGTGTGTGAATGGTAGTGTCGAGCCATGAGGCGAAGTGGCTCTTATTTCTTCATCGCCCCTCTGTTAGGAGGGGGCGACGGATGGTGAGGTTCCTCGGCTGTATCATCTCCAGAGTCCCGAAGAGTGGCCTGTGGATGTCTAGCTGGGTGTGGGATTGGACTGGGTCGTCCTTGTTCAATACCCCTTCGGCCTTGATCGCCAGGGGTAGTGGTGGTAGTTGCCCTTTGGGTAGTGGGGATGGGTATTGTATGTGAAGGGCCGGGGGATGCACGAGGAGTGTCATCTTTATCATCTGATGAGGACGACTCTTGTGCTACCTCGATATTGTCAAGGGACGGGTCTATGTGCTCTGAGGTAGTTGCCCTTGGTTCATGGGACAACAGAGAGCGTTCATAGGTCTGCCTAATCTCAGACGTCTCTGGTATGACGCTGAGCATGGCGCGATAGACTGTCCTCTCAGTGGTGTAACCGTCCTTAGAGATTGTTGGGCGATGACCATTTATTATGAACTATGGGGTGAATGGTTCATCGGCCGGTAGTTCGTGTCTCCTCATCGCATCCCTTATGAAGAGAGTGAGGAATCGTGGGAATAGCACGGACAACAGTGGCTTTCCTGCGGCCTTGAGCTTGCACTTCTTGATTACCGCTGCATAGATTTCCTTGTAGATAAGGAAAGCGTAGTCCAGCGGTAGGTTGAAGAAGAGGCAGTACATGATAGTCATTATGTTGATGTTGCCCTGATCCATCGATCCCAGTTTGTAGGTCAGGGCTCTGTTCAATATGGAAAAGAACATATTCCACATTGGGGGGAGAAATTGCCTCTTAAAATCAGAGGCATTGCATAGGTCACGATTGTAACTTAGCATGCGGATGAAGTGGAGGATGTCGGAGCTCGTGGGTGGTTCGGCGTAGTGGTCAATGCCAAGTTTTTGGCGTGTGGGAATGCAAAGGACTCTAGAGACCTTTGCCCGGGAGATTTTGACGGAACAAATCATGTCGTTTGGGGCGTCAATATCCCCCATGATTCCACGGCTGTTAGGGATATAGTCGCAAATCTGCCAGTACTGTTGGACGTACTTGAGCGGTACGCCATTGTCGGTTAATGTCAACGTCGGTTGTAGAACACAGTTCTGGAAGAACTCTATCATGATGGCAAACCTGTCTTCAAACAGGTTGGTTTGAAGGTCGATGGCATCGTTGTTTGGTTTTAAGGGAAGGAACACCAGTGCACGGCTATCAGCGTCGGTTGATTACACATGGCTGTCATTGTTGTTTGATTCGTGAGAGGCGGAGGAGGCCGTTGCTAGTTGAGGTTGCAGGTTTTGAGTTTTTTAGTTCGTCTGTAGGTAGTTGCAGGTTTTGGGAGCGTAAAGAGGAAGTGTTGTGGGGAAAATGGGTATTTATAGGTGAAGAAGGGGAACAGGCAAAAAAGAATAATATTTAAATGGTCATCATGAGAGTGGGACACGTTTGGCAAAAAGGTGATTTGGTGGGGATCGTGGGCCATCTTGACGGTACCATGCCAGTAATGTGGGAGGACACGTGTCGTCATGGGGAGGGTGAATTGGTAATCTAAAGAGGTTTATGGGGAACAACCTGTAAATGTGGCAGGCTTTTGTGTAAGGTGACGATTGGATTATTTGGAGTAATTAAAAATTAATCCAAATAATATCTTTTGAAATATCAATCCAAAAACAATTTAAAATTCCCTCTAATTGTAAGATTAATGCTAGTTACGAAGTTTTGGTCTTCTAAAAACCCATGAAGTATAGTTTTTAGTCACAAAAGCTGCAATTTTGTATAATCTTTAAAGAATTTGCAATTAAGATGGGTTTTTTTGGATGAAAATTGTTTTGTCATGGAACCAGAGGGGCTCTGGTTGGTCATGACTCATTGGATGGGGAACCAGAAGTCTCTGGTTAAACATAACCTTTTTGGATAAGGAACCAGAGGTCTCTAGTTGAGCATGATGAATAAGTTCATCGATGAATTATTGGGTTGTAAGAATAATGAACCTTTGATAGACAAACCAGAGGTTCTGGTTAAGCATGGACAACCCATGATGTAGGACCAAAGGGGCTCTGGTTGCATACACATGTTTTATTCATCATTTATCTAGCATTTTGGCGTCCAGAGGCTATGTATAGTAGAACCAGAGGCTCTGGGATGGAAAATGCATACTTATGCAATGGAAAGTTCTTAATGATGAATGAAAAGCTCCCCCTTGAATGATGCATGAGGAGGAGATTGAGTTTAAACTCCCCTTTGAACCAATAGGTAGGTTCATTTTGATGACCAGAGGCTCTGGTTGTGAATGATGATGAAAGAATGGTATCAAATGTGGCTAAGTGTGAGAGTGGACATGAAAATGAGTGGGTCTTTGAGACCAGAGGGCGCTGGTTCCAAAGACAATAAATCCAGAGGCTCTGGTCTTTAGAACCAGATGCTCTAGTTGTAAAGGTGATGAAAAATAGTTATGAAGGAATAGTGAAGTATATGCAAAAATGGTATGAAACGATGGAGCCTTTGAGACCAGAGGGCTCTGGTTGCAAATGCGACTTATACAAGTATGAAATTTTGGTTAAGAACATGTATGTATGTGTATAAAGGATGTGCCTTTGAGTCTAGAGGGCTCTGGTTCCAAAGACAACAAATCCAGAGGCTCTGGTCTTTAGAACCAGAGGCTCTGGTTGAGAAAAGAGTACTTTAGTGAAAAAGTTCACAAAGTATTGGCTTTGGACCAGAGGTCTCTGGTGCCAAATGATGAATGATTACATGCATAAATGATCAAGGAAGTCCAAGTTTAAGACCAAAGTGACTCTGGTCTCAAAGAATTGGAATCCAGAGGCTCTGGTCTATACAATCTGAGGCTCTGGTTTGGAGAGGAATACTTGGTGAAAAAATACCAAGTATTTGCTTTGGACCAGAGGACTCTGGTTCCAAAGCCGATGAATTTTTTTTTTGCCAAAAAATTAATCTAAGTGATTCTAAATGGCCAGAGGCTCTGGTTTAGGATACTTGGAGTTTATGGCTAATATTTTATATATCACTTATAGACATAATCATGAGATATTGAAGATCTCTGGTTTCAAACAAATGATTGCCTCTAAGTGGTGAGATTCAGCATACCCATCTTGCTGACTAGGAACAAAAATCTTTTCTCATCAAGAGCTTTTGTGAAAATGTCAGCAAGTTGAGTCTCAGTAGGAACAAAGTACATCTCTATATTACCTTTTTCAATATTGTCTTTCAGAAAGTGGTACCTTACATCGACGTGCTTGGTCTTGGAATGCTACACAGGTTTGCAGAGATAGCTATTGCACTCTTGGAGTCACAGAGGATTGGTATCTTTTCATATTGAAAGCCATAGTCCTTAAGGTGAGTCTTCATCCAGAGAACTTGTGAACAACAACTAGCAGCAGCAACATATTCTGCTTCTGCTGTAGAGGTTGAGACACAATTTTGTTTTATGGATGTCCAACTTACCAGCTTGTCCCCCAACAGTTGACAGCTTCCAGACGTACTCTTTCTATCAAGTTTGCACCCTACATGATCTGCATCCGTATAGGCTATTAGATCAAAGCCAGAGTTCTTAGGATACCAGAGACCCAATGAAGGGGTAAGGTATCTAAAGATTCTCTTGACTGCAGAGAGATGAGATTCTTTAGGATTGGATTGATACCTTGCACAAAGACATGTAGCAAACATGATATCTGGTCTACTTGCAGTCAGATACTAGTAGTATATCACCTTTATGCTTCTTGAGAAAGAGGGTTGTATCGATTGTACCTTTTTCGAAGCCATTGTTGATGAGAAAGGTGGATAGAGTTTCATACCAGGCCCTGGGTGCTTGTTTCAGTCCATAAAGGGCTTTGTCCAGAAAGTAGACATATTCCGGATGCTTTGGATCTTCAAACCCAGGGGGCTGCTGCATGTAAACTTCTTCTTGAAGTTTTCCATTTAGCAAGGCAGACCTGACATCCATCTGATAGACCTTAAAGCCTTTGTGTGCTGCATAGGCTAGGAATATCCTGATGGCTTCAAGTCTTGCAACAGGAGCAAATGTCTCATCGTAGTCAATCCCCTCTTCCTGGCAGTAGCCCTTGGCAACAAGCTTGGCCTTGTTCCTTATTACTATGCCATCTTCGTCTTTCTTGTTTCGAAATACCCATTTGGTTCCTATGACCGTCTTCCCTTTGGGTAGAGGCATAAGGGACCATACCTTGTTTCTTTCAAACTGGAGTAATTCTTCTTGCATTGCGTCTATCCAGTTTGGATCTTGTAGGGCTTCAAAAATTTTCATTGGTTCAATCATGCTAAGGAAGTTGGCGAAGAGGCATTCATTGGCTGTTGCTGATCTCGTCTTTACACTAGATGTTGGATCACCAATGATTTGGTGATGTGGGTGGTCTTTCGTCCACTTGGTGCTTCACTGGGGTTCTGGAGCAACAGGATGCAGTTCTTCATCGACTAATGGAACTGCTTGCTCCCCCTCAAAGAGATCATCTCCAAAGTTAGACTCTGGTTCTTGTTCTTGATCTGAAGACACAGAATAAGTAGAAGGTGAAGTAGCATGAGTTTCGGTAAGAGTTGTACCTTTAGCGTTGGAGACTTCATGTTCTTCATCGGTTCTGGAAGTGGATTTTGCAGTAAGTGCATGTCCAGGAATTACTTCTTCGAAGATGTCTTCAAATAATTGAGCTAACTCTGATTTATTAGGTTTTCCAAGTGATGAATCATATGCTCTTCTTTGAAGTCCGAGTGCTGAACTGTTGTGTCCAGAAGTCATTGATGTGGAGTGATCAAAGGACACATTGATGCTTTCTATGACAATTTTTGTTCTTTTGATGTAGACTCTGTAGGCCTTTGCGGTTTAAGAGTATCCCAGAAAGATCCTTTCATCGGTTTTCTTGTCGAACTTGCCAAGGTATTCCCTATCATTGAGTACAAAGCATTTGCACCCAAAGACATGAAAATACTTAACATTTGGTCTTCTCTGATTAATGAGTTCATAGGTGTCTTCTGGTGCCTCTTGTTGATGATGGATCGATTTTGGGTGAAACATGCACTAGAAATTGCTTCAACCCAGAAGGTGATGGGCAACTCCGATGAAGCAAGCATGGTCCTTGTTGCTTTCACAAGGGTTCTGTTCCTTCGTTCTACCACTCCATTCTGTTGAGGGGTTCTGGCTGCTGAAAAGTTTTGTGTGATGCCTTCATTGATGAGGTATTCATCAATTCTGGAATTTTTGAATTCAGTTCATTGTCGCTTCTAACTTTAATGAGTTTTCGTTGTAGAAGGACTTGGAGCCTTTTCATCACCCCAATGAGTTGGTCAGGAACATCTGATTTCTTCTTCACAAACTCAACCCAGGTGTATCTGGAGTATTCATCAACAAGTACAAGTATGTACTTCTTTCCTGAGAGGCTTTGTGTAGATATAGGCCCACAGAGATCAATATGGATCATATCTAAGGGCTTGGTGCAGGAGGTTTCTGACTTTGTTCGGTGAGCGGCCCGTTTTAGCTTTCCCATCTCATAGGCTGAGCATAGATAATCTTTTTCAAAGTTGAAATCAGGAATCCCCTTGACCAACTTCTGTTTGGCTAGCTTTCTTAAGACATCACAATTCAGGTGTTAGAACTTCTGGTGCCATAGCCAATTTTCATTGCTCTTATGGGATTCAAGGCAAAGGGTGTCTTGTCCCTCAGAGGATTGAAAATCCAGAAGATAGAGATTCCCTTCTCTCTTGGCCTTGATAATGGTTTGACCGGGCTTTGTCTCTATGATACAGAAACCTTTGCAGAACCTAACTTCAAGACCCTTGTCGCAGAACTGGCTTATGCTTAGTAAGTTGTGCTTCAAACCTTCAACATAAGCCACTTTGCTGATGGAGATGTTGCCTTTGATGAGAGTTCCGTATCCCTTGATGGTTCCCTTGCTGTTGTCACAAAAGTGACAGAACCTCCAGATTTTTCGATGAAGGAGGTCAGCTGACTTTTGTCACCAGTCATGTGCCTGGAGCAACCTGAATCCATGTACCATGGTTGCACTTGCTGCTCCTACAAGACAAATAATGGGGTTTTAGGTACCCATTTCTTAATGGGTTCACGTTTGTTAGTAGGAGATACCACTCTCTTTTCATCGCCCTTAACCTTTGCAGGCTTGGGTTTATTAGCATTTCCCTTGCCTTGGGACTTGGGCATTTTCACGTTTTCATTGGTTTTAACTTTATAGCGATAAATGTGTTGGGAGAATATGCAGCGATGTGTCAACATGTGATTCCTCAGGTTTTGTAAAAGAGCTAAACATTGACAATTATTATGCTTTGGGTATGAATGTCTAACGTTCTTTTTATTCGCTGAAAATAAGGAAGTAAATGCAGGGGATGTAAATCATGTTCTAGCATCGGTTGTTTTTACAAACTTCCTATCTAGTTCAGATTTTTTATTTGAAGGGGTCTTTGTCTTTACTTCTTTTCTCCTGAGGAAGGACTTCTTTTCTTCAGCTGAATGAGGGGAAAAGTGGTGGTTAGTTTTCTCAAAGGCAGGCCACTCTGTTTTTGCTCACGAGTAAACTTAATGATAGAAGATATGCTAGGACCTTTTGATTTATCGTTGGCAGATTGAATATCTCTCAGTTTTCCCTTTCCTTTGTCCGAAGATTTCATCGATGGAGGAATACCTTATTTCATTAGGGGTTTGAAGTTTTGAGGCTTCTTATTCTCAATGATCTTTGGTGATTCACAGATTATCTCTTCTTCAGATTCAAAATCGAGGAAGTCTCTTGCTGATTTCTCGAAATCAAAATTAGCATAGATGTTCGTGGGAGGTGTGGGTTCAGAGTTTGATGCTTCAGAGTGATCTGCTTGAGGTTCCACCAATTCTGACTTAGATGAACTTTCAGTTTTACCTGGATGGTTCATCGATTCATCAGCTGATGGTTCCTCATTAGGATTCTCCTTTTCATCAACAGTACTTGCTGATGAAGTGGATTTGGCAACCAGAGACTCTGGTTTGACCATAGGGTTTCCATCGGTCTCTGATTTGGAGGTGTCATTTCTTTCATCAGAATTCTTACATGTACTGCTCTTGTACACCACATTTTCAAAATCCTGTCTTAAAACGACAGTTTTTCCATCGACTTTAACTCTTTTAAAATTTGCTTTTGGTTTCGGGATAAAGTC
>NW_020200942.1:41366-69908 GCF_001531365.2 Cynara cardunculus var. scolymus
CTTTGATTCGATGAAGGAGTCCAATTCATTGAATCTAATCCCTTGAGTGTCCGTTTGACCATTTAACTTTTCATACACATCTTGGGCATCCTTGTATTTCTTCATCAGAAGTTCATTGGTTTGAAGCTTCTGATGAAGAATCTCCCTTTCCTTTTGAAAGAAATCCTTGAGAGCTACTGAGTTGAGTCTCTCTGCCTCAGATTCTTTAAAGGCCTTAGTTTTCTTTTCTAAGTCTTTGGTTACTCGCTTGTTTATTTCCAGAAGTTTTCTTCCTTTGATTTTCTTAGGGCGGCGATCCGAGTCTTTTCTTTCATTAGATCAGCTTTTTCTTCAGTTAGAAGATCAGTTTCTCTTTTGTAGAAACTGACTTCTTTTTCCGCTTTAAGTCTTTCAGATTTTTCAAAGCTTAACTTTTCTTTTAATTTTAARAAGTCCTCTGAAAGCTTTATTACCGTTAACTCTAGCTCAGATGGAGCCGAGTTGGTTTTATTGAAAGTAGACTCACATACCTGGTCATCAGTGTCAGAGGCAGATTCTGCATTGGACGTGGCCCTCAGACAGATGAGTGCTTTGTCTTCTTCATCGGATGAAGAATTTGACACCCAGTTTTCTTTCTCAGCCATCAGGCTTCGCTCTCTAGGATTGTACTTGTATTTATTATTGTAATAGTCAGCATCCTTTACCAGACGTCCTCTGCATTCTTTGGAAAATGGACCGATTTTTCCGCACCTGAAGCAGCGGAGGTCATTTTTCCTTCCATTTTTGTCCTCTTTCTTCTCCTCTCGTCTATCTTCTCTTCTTTCTTCTCTCTCTTCTCTTCCATCTCTTCTATCTTCCCTTTGATGAAATTTAGATGGCTTCCTTTCATAGGATGGCTGGTACCTTTCCCTCTTGAACTCTCTTCGTTCATAGGTTTTCTTGATGAACTTTTTCTGGAACTGCTTTCTAATCAAGGCCAGAGATTTGGCAAAGGCTTTGATATCATCATCTGATTCAGATGTTTCATCTTAAGATTCTGGTTCCACCACCAGTGCTTTCTTTCCTTTCTTCTTGTGGTCTCTGATGGAGGTCCTTGAAACTTCCTTTTCTTCAGCTGCTAGAGCCAGGGGTCCACCGATGGACACTTTTTTCTTCATGATGTCGTTCTCTTGTGCAGCAAGCGTTTCGTATACGTCATGGAGTGACCAGTCGTCTAAGTCCTGATTTGCTTGAAGGGACATTGACAGCTGTGTCCATTCATCGCCGAGACTTTTAAGGAATAAAACATTATTTTCTTCCTTTGTTCTTGAGATATCATTTCGACGACATTGATTAATCAATGTGTTGAAACAATCGTATGTCTTCTGAATCGGTTCATCAGGAAGAGCCTTGAAGTTGGTGTATTTGTTGAGACATTGGGCTCTACGATTCTTCTTTGTTTTTGCCCCTCCTTCCAATTGGTTTGCCATCTCATCCCATAGTTTCTTGGCTGCGGAACATGCATCAAGGGATTGGAAGATTTCATTGGGTATGACCAAGATTATCAGTCTTTTGGCCTTTTTGTCGGTCTCAACCCGCTCTATGTCGTCTTCATCCCAATTCTTCTCATCCTTGGACATGTAGTAGGCGGGAATTTCAGCTATGGTATTTGTTCCTGGGACTCTTGGAACAAGAGTCTGTGGAACATAGGGACCCTCCATGATAGATCGCAGAAGGTTTATGTCCATCCCTTCCAGAAAATTCACCATTCGTATCCTCCATTGTGGGTACTCTTTTCTTTGAAGAGTTGGAGGTTTGGTGAGGGAACCAACACTGTAGGCGGAGTTCCAGTTGGTTATTAAGATTTTTAGAAGAGAGAAAGTTTACGTTTTAGAGAAGATATTTTTGTGAAAAACGTGAATTGAGATATTTTTTATGATCGTTTGATTGGAAAAACAATCAATTGGCTCTGATACCAACTGTTGATCTATCTCTCAATAACACTAATAATCAAGTTAAGAATAACAAAAATATAGTGTTTGAATGAATAAAATGATGAACACTCAAGAACAATGTATGAATATTCAAAGAATAATCTTGAGTGCCAAAGATTTCACTTTCTTCAATAATTATGCAAAAACGTAAAGCGTCAAAAATTACAATAGGCCTAACCACCTATTTATACTAGTAAGCTAATAAGAAGATAACTATCTAGTGAGACTATTTAGCTAATCTTCTACTAACAGATAAAGCTTATCTATAAGAAGGATAAACATTAAAACAAGATAAACTTTGTAGAATCCAGCTGTTGAATGGTTATCTCCAGCTGTCTTCCATGGGATATGAGTTCAACCTTATCTTCATATCTTCATTGCTTGCCTCTGGTTGAACTGGTGAAGGAAACTCCAAGTGTTAGTATCCAGAGGGGTTATGCAGATGCACTTTCCATGAAGTCTTCCATCGGCCTTCTGGTTCTTCATCACATGTTTGTCTTCATTACCTCATACATAATACTTAAGGGGTCTAACAACTGAATATTAATCTTCAGCTATTAAGCATCACTCAGTAAGTGAAATGATTCAGTGCTCTATCTCTGACACTGATTTTTTGAGTAAATATATCTACTCTCTCAGGTATGATTACTCTTCTCTTTTCTTCGACTTAAAACCCTCACTGAAGCTTTTCTTCTTCAGTGACTAAAGTTTTAAAAGTTGGTTTCAGTGATTCTCTTATCACTGACCATATCTATAAGTATACCTTTATACTTCTCTTAAAAATCAAAACGATCACTGAACCTTTCTCTATCAGTAATTAAAAAGTTTGTTTTTAAATGCCAGTTTCAATGATTCTCTTATCATTGACACTGATGCCTTAAAACCCTCAATGAATCTTTCATCTTCAGTGATAAAATGTTTTAAATGGTCTTATCAGTGTTTAGTTATACATTGTACGACTCTTCGTTTTCTTAAAAACTTTTGTTTTTAAAAGAAAATAGTTAATGAACCGTCTTAATGACGATATTCTCTATTTACTATGCGCAACGCTTTGAGACGCGTAAAAGGTTCTGTCATTACGCTACCTCATTTAATGTCATCCAATCATGGATGAGAACGTGGTCTTTTTCATCATGACCACTTTCCCGAATCGTCGTCTTTTTACCCTCTCATATTCCTTCTCTCTCCTCCTACCTATAAATATGAGACTTTTTCTCCACTTTTCTCTTTACGCTTTCAAATTTCTTAGATGAACCTCTGCTAAGATTTCTCCAAAGCAAGAACTCTCTCAAACCTTCAAACTTGTTTTTGACCTTTACTCTCCAATCTACTATGGTCAATATCTTCTTATTCTTCTTCTTTATATTATGTTATAAGAAACGTTTAATCTGTTTTAAGAACCTTGTTCTCTTAATACGTTAAGCAACAAAGATTATGTAATCAAATCTTTCTTGGTTATAATCTTGTTTCTGTATACACATTCTACTTGAAAAACCCTAAAATCTTCATTAAGGATTTTTCAAAAGAAGTTTTTATTGTTTCAAAAACTTTTTCTATATTCTTCTCCCACATGATCTTGGTTTATACTAACAATCTATTTATCTTATTCTTATTATTACAAACAATGGCCGCCAAGAATGTCAACTTCTCTCTCGATGAGGTATCCTTCAAGGCCAACAACCACATTGCCTTGTTGGATATCCCCTCATCAAAGGCAGATTACCAAGAGGCGGCTGACTTCCTCAAACAGTCGTCATTGGGTTTCGCACTCAACCATGAGCCTATCATGCTGAAAAAACTTCTTCAGCAGTTCTGGTTCACTGCTGAAGTTGTTAATGTCGAGGTCAAGCCTGGAAGCCAAGTGGAGCATATCAACTTCACCTTCAACCGCATGGAAGTGAAATTTGGAGTCAACATTTTGAGGACGGCTATTCGTCTTCCCAAAGGCCCCTACGACAGCGAACCAACCACGGTCGAGATCATCGACTGTCTCGACACCATTGGCTATCAATGGCCAATGAAGAAGGACTCAAATGCTCCCATGAAGTCCTTGTCCAAGATTGAGAAGAACAAGATGTCAGCTGTCTGGCAATACCTGTTTTCTCATTTCATCTAGTGCATGGGTGGAAAAACTGGAGGCCAGGATCAGGCCTCTAGGATCGCCTTAACCATAGGAGTATCTGTGATTCAGCAGGGCAATATAAATTATGTTGCGGTCATTTTCGATGACCTGGTACTCAAGCTGATCAAGCACCAGCGAGAAAAGGTGGTTCCTTACACTAGGTTACTTTCGATGGTGTTTGCAAAGATCTTTAAAGATCATTACTCCACGAAAGGAAACCTCTAGGTTTCCAAGCTTGGATCCAGGATTCTGGATCATAAGCTGAGGGATAGTGATGTGGCATTAACTTATATTGTGTCCATCACTACCTCTTCTCCTCAGGTGGCCAGGGCAAGGGAAACCCCCCCCCCCCGAGTCCAGCCAAGCCACCTCTTGGTTCTCCTCAGAGAGCCAAGAACTCCAAAAAGGGGACAGCCACGTCTATGGCTGAAGCCTCTCGAAAGGTTTCAGCTATTGAAACTAGCCTTAACCCCGAGCGTCTTTAGCTAACCCTCCCAGCTCTTCAGTGATTTTTCCCATCACTGTCTTATCAGTGGTACCTACCCTAACCGCCTCAGTGATCCAAATCACTAAAGGTGTGAATATCAACGCCGCCACCGTTGAACAACCACGTCTTTTCTCAACCATTTTCTTTTCTTCTCCTTCTTTGGTCTTTACACATGTCGATGATGTATTAGCGACTGTCCTCCTAGATACTGAGACACACACCACTGGACCTGAGGTTGCTTGTTGGTCCCTTGAGGGTCTACAAGATTAGTACAACAGGTTGTAGAAGGGGGTGAATATAAACACACTATTTTTAAAATTTAAAATATATATTGATAAAGAAGATCATTACAGATTTTACAAGATTGTTTGTGGAAAAATAAGGTAATAAAAACTTATCTAAACAATCTTTGGTTACACACAAGTTCTTAGCAAATAAGAAAAAAAATGTTGTAGAGAAGATCCTTAAGCTAGAAAATGCTTAGAGAGAATTAGGTTATGAGAGTGAGTTTCGTGCATTCTGGAATAGTGCTTTTGTACTATCCCAATGCATTAAATGAACATTTAATGCAATATGGTAGGGTTAGAGTGCGTGTCAAGCCTTAAVAGRAAGRYTTGTCMTTTGCTACAGTGAATAGTACAAAAAGCACTATTCATGAGCAGACATCCTTACCTAAAGTTAGTGGACAATAGAGTCGACTAGTCGGCTCCGTACCGTACCAACTTTTATAAGGGTATGGATTTGTCCTTTGTGTGCATAAGGACAAGACAATAACAATCGTGCTAAGCAAGCTTCCTTTGATCGCTGAATACTGGAATGACCTAAAGGTCTCTTCAGCATTCGCTGAGGCTTGAGCAGTCTTCACACATTTATAGACAGGCTTGTAATCACTGAGTACTGCTTCAGATCACGTACTCGCTAGTCTCTAATCTTCAGTTTCAGTCTTCGACTTTAGCTGAAGGTTCTTTGGTATGAGTGTTGTATTCTTGAAGTAAATATTGTCTCTGATTACAATACAAGTTCTTCAGCGATCACTGAACATACTCAGTGATGATCGCTGGAACTGAAAAGACAGAAACATAAATACAACGTATAAGAGAAAAGGGATTATCATCAAATCACTGAGTGAGAGGATCAACATTGCTCCTCTCGATGCTCCTCAGCATACGGATGTCAATCCTCTAGATGACATCTTTGCTCTTATTTGAAAGTTGTTGCACCATTGGTTAATATACCAAAACCTTTGGTATATCCTTTTCCATTACCTCCAAAGGTTACGGAAGGTCCTCTTTCTTCCTTGAAATGAGTTGGAAGGGATAAATCGCCATACATATGTCTTGAACATCCGCTATCAAGATACCATATACATTTCACATCCTGTACAAGGAAACAAAATAAGAATGCTATTGGTAACCAACTATTGAGGTCCAGCTTTGTTAGAAGCTTCATCCACTATAGCTGAAGAATCAACAGCAGTAGATGGCATCACCGAACCTGAAGAGGCTTGAGTGGAGAAGGGAACAACCTCTGACACTACTAAGGTAGTTTCAGTGGAAGTCKACACTGAGTCTGACGAAGAGGTTTCAGTGGAAGAAATAACAACGTCTGAAGCTAAAGCTTTTAAAGAAAGTGTTGCCTTCGCTGAGCCTGAAGAAGAGGCTTCAACGGTTTTCTTCACCTTGGTTGCTTGTACAGCCTTTGTGGATGATTTCACCTTGGTTGATTTCTCAGCCTTGGCTACTTTCTTGCCCTTAGCTGGTGAACTAGTTTGGCCGGCAGAAGGACACTTGCTGGCAATATGTGTTTTCTCACCAYAGTGTTTACACTTCCTAAAGCTGAGAGTAGCTTTAGGGCCAGGAAGTATCAGACTAGAAGCGGGACCAGCTTCAAGGATTCCCTTCTCATTGGTTCTAGGAGGAACCTTTGAGGAATTGGATTCCTTAGGTGAAACGTTCACCCTGAGCTGTGACTTGGATTTTTGAAGGGATTCGGATTTTCTAGTCCCTGAAGAGAAAAAAGCTTTACAAGCTAAAGGAATAGACCTTGATCTATTAGACTTGTTAGACTTCTTGGGTAGGAATGCCATGACAACGGATTTACCTTTGTCTTTGCACCCAGAACTCAAAGGAGTTCCTTCAAGGTGACTCTCAAAAAAAGAAGACGACTGAGAGAAAGAAGTGTTAGGAATAGAAGAGACGAAGGTACCAAATTTGAGCATAGACTTGTCTGTAACACATTTTTCCTGATCATAGGAGAATCCTAGACCAGTCGTTACCATGGCGGGGATCTGAGCTTTAATGATCTCAGAGGCCTTGATGGAAGCTTTGCACCACCCTTCCATGGTAGCTTTCTCGGCCTTGAGTTCACCGATTGCTTGCTCACACTCAGCTGTAGCCTTCTCATTGTTCAACAGTGATGTCTTGGTTTACAATAACTTGATCTTTAAGATTTTCCTCGACTGAGATCAGTTCTTTGACCTTAGAATGGCAAATCTTCAATTACTCTTGAAGATCAACGTTAAGCATTTATGCTTTCGATTTGCCATTGAGGGCATTGTAAAGGTTAATCGTCAGCGTATCCAGTGCAGAAAGACTGGAAGAAGAAGAGGGTTCATTCAGGGAACATATCTGAGAAATAGAATAGGTGGATGGCTCAGAGGAAGTAGATGCTTCTAAAGAACCTTCATCTGTATCTATGGCCATCAAGCAGATATAGGTTGTATCCTCTTCATCTGAGGATGACTCATCGGATGACTCAGCCTAGTCATGCTTTTCAGCAACAAGGCCTTTAGCCTTACACTGGTTGATCTTCATCTTCTTGTACTTCTCCTTCAGTTTTGAGTACTTTTCATCTTTAGTCCTGAAGGAGGAAGGAGCTTTGGAGGATGGCGTCACAGTCTTCTTCAATTTGCATTCACCTTCAAAATGTCCAGGCCGGTGACAGTTGTAGCAGACAGCTGAAGCCTTGTCTATTCTATCAGACTTTGGATTTTCCCTAAGGGACAGCTGAGGAGATCTGTGGAAGTTGCTCTTACTGGCAAACCTCCTAAATGACTAAGTCAGGAGTGCCAGGGACTCATCAAAATTTGTTAATCAGATTCTGGAATATCCTCAAAGATAGAAGAGTCTATCTTCGTGATAACGACAGGAGGAAGAGAAGAGACAAAAGGGGTAGAAGAAGTTTCAGCTGAAGAAGCTTCAGAGATCAAAGCCAAAGGAGAGCTTTTCATTTCCCTATAATCTTTTACAAGATTCCTCTTCAGTTGACGAGATTGCTCATGGTTAAGCAGAATCCCGTAAAAAGTCGAAAGAGAAAGAGTAGACATGTCATTGGACATCTTGAGACACATGGAAAAGGTGTCCCAAGACTCAGGAAGACATTCTAGAAACTTGATTAAAGTTTCAGAATTAGAATATTCCCTGCCGACAGCCCTAAGATCAATAAGAAGGCAGTTAAATCTTTGATGTACTTCGGACAGCGTCTCAGACTTTCTACAGAGAAAGCTTTCATACTGTCTTACTAGATTGATCTTTCTGGTCTCTTGAACCTGAGTGGTTCCTTCATATTGGATACAAAGTGTGTCCCACATGGATTTAGAGGTTTTGAGCTTCATCATTGAATGATAAATCTCATCAGGAAGAGACATAGCTATTATAGACCGGGCGCGCATGTCTATAGCTATTTTATTCTTGTATTCATCGCTCCATTGATGTGGGAGCTTTGGAATCTGCCGTTCAGGAATCACGGCAGTCGTAGCTATTGCTGGAACAGCTGGAGCAATAGCAAATGGAATATATGGTCCATTTTCTATGTAATGTGGAATTTCAGGATCAACACCTTCAAGAAAGAGGGACATCCGGTCCTTCCAGAGACTAAAATTGTCACGGACAAACCGGAGAGGTTTGGCAAGAGAGCCATTGTCTTGTGTGTGTGAGTTTGTAATCTACAAAGCCATTTTTAAGCAGTAAAATTATCAGAGGAATAGATAAACTAATACAGAAAACATCTTAAACAGAAAGGGAGAAGAAACACGCTGCTCTGATACCACTTGTTGGTCCCTTGAGGGTCTACAAGAATAGTACAATAGTTTGTAGAAGGAGGGGGATGAATACAAACACACTATTTTTAAAATTTAAAATATATATTGATAAAGAAGATCAATACGGATTTTATAAGATTGTTTGTGGAAAGATAAGGTAATAAAAACCTATCTAAACAATCTTTGGTTACACACAAGTTCTTAGCAAATAAGAAAAGAAATGTTGTAGAGAAGATCCTTAAGCTAGAAAATGCTTAGAGAAAATTTGGTTATGAGAGTGAGTTGCGCGCACTCTGCATGGAGAAGAAACACTTCTATTTATACCCAGTGCATTAAATGAACATTTAATGCAATATGGTAGGGTTAGAGTGTGTGTCAAGCCTTAAAAGGAAGGCTTGTCCTTTGCTACAGTGAATGATACAAAAAGCATTATTCATGAGCAGACATCCTTACCTAAAGTTAGTGGACAATAGAGTCGACTAGTCGGCTCCGTACCGTACCAACTTTAATAAGGGTATGGGTTTGTCATTTGTGTGCATAAGGACAAGACAACAACAATCGTGCTAAGCAAGCTTCCTTTGATCGTTGAGTACTGGAATGACCTGAAGGTCTCTTCAGCATTCGCTGAGGCTTGAGCAGTCTTCACACATTTGTAGACAGGCTTGTAATCACTGAGTACCACTTCAGATCACGTACTCGCCAGTCTCTAATCTTCAATTTCAGTCTTTGACTTTACCTTAAGGTTCTTTGGTGTGAGTGTTGTCTTTTTGAAGTAAATATTGTCTCTGATTACAATACAAGTTCTTCAGCGATCACTAAACAGGCTCAATGATGATCGCTGGAACTGAAATGACAGAAACATAAATACAACGTATAAGAGAAAAGGGATTATCATCAAATCACTGAGAGAGAGGATCAACATTGCTCCTCTCGATGCTCCTCAGCATACGGATGTCAATCCTCTAGATGACATCTTTGCTCACGCCAGTGACAATCCTTTGGATGTCATTGATGGCTCCTTAGGTATTCCATCTTCCTACCCGTTCATTTCTACTAACCTTGAGCCTTTTGCTCACACTTCCTCTCTTGCAGGTCCTTCTTCTACGCATCAGCCTGATGCTGAAGGAGAGGAAGAGGACGGGGGTGAGAAAGAAGATGGAGGGGATAAAGAGATTGATGATGACTATGATATGGCATCTGATATCAAACTTCTCCTCTCCGCTGTTGATTTCGTCCTTTGCAGGATAACCGAAGTCCACCAGGAGATGTCCCGCTAGGCTGACCTTGATGCGAGCTTCCTCGCTATCCAGGTCAGAGTCACCTCCTGACTCTCCAAAAGCTGTTCAAGCCAACACCGACGCCATTGCTGCTCTCTCCAGCTGGGCTGACAATGCTCAGGCTATCGCCGTTCAGCAGACTGGACTTCTTCAGCAGATCCTGTATGTTGTCCGTCAACCAGCTCCAGTAATCCCACCTTCTTTCTTTGCCGATGATCGTGCCCAGCTCTATGAGACATGTGAGGCGACAACTCTAGCCGGTGCTCTGTAGGCTAGAGGAGGTAATGGTTCTCCAGCATCAACGCTTGAACGAACTCTCTGGCCAATTCTCTCAAATATTAGCCAGAGAGAGGAAGATGAGGTCCAACGCTGGTGGATCATCTGATGTTGTTCCTGCTTCTTCTGCGGCTGTTGTTCCAGTATCATCTACAGTTGAAGCTGAAGCTGAGGCTCCTAGAGCTGAAGCGGTTGTTGCTCCTGTAATCCCGAGCACCGAAGCTGCTCCAACTGAGGTTGCCGATGCCAACCTTAGGGGTGATGCTCCTTCCATCACTACTGGTGGTGATGATGATGAAGATGAAGATGATGATGATGATGATGATGATGATGATGATGAACCTACCATTGCAGACTCCAGAAGTGACCTAGATGGTGACGACGACGATGATGATGAAGATGACTTTACCATCAAGTACCAGAAGCCATCAACCGCCACCTAGGGAGTCACCCTCAAGGATTCTGCATCCCAGGGGGAGCAAAAGGAAGGTGAATCTACTCAATCAAGGAACCAGGACCCCAAGTTGAAAGGCAACGCGGTCGCTGAAAAAGGAAACCTGAAGGTATTGTTCAAAATCCCTCAACAACCTGTTTTTGAAGACTCTACCTCTCAGGTAGTAGTCACTTTCTTGTATCAACTTCAGATTCCATCAACCACCTGTGGTCAACTGTAGTGGGTCCCTAATCACCCTGTCTCCAGTGCTCCTACCGACCAGCAGATGACTCAGCTAAATGAGTCACTCGATCAGACTAGAGTAAAAATTCCTCTTCGTACTTCTAGTGGTGGTGAGTTTAACTTCCTTTCTAAAGCTGAAAGACTCGAGGCATTAAGGGCTGAAGAAGAACTAGAGCTTCAGAAGAAGCAAACTGAAGACAGCTTGAAGCTGGCCAAGTCACTAGCTGCAAAGGTCCTCCCCAAGAGAAAGTCCAAGAAAACGGTGAACGCTGTCCAAGCCCAGGCTAAACTTCTTTCTATTGTAGAAGTTGAGCATAAGAAGAACCTGAAGCTGGTGGAAAAGGACAAGCGGTGGAGCGAAGCAAAGCTGAAAAAGAGAATCAGACCCCGCCCGATTATCAGCATGAGCAGACGTTCAAAAGATGGTGGAACACTGGTCTCAATGCTCATCACCAGGGACAATCTCGATGTCATCACCGAGTACCCTTCCTACCTTGGCCGATATGGATACATCGAATGGATGGAGATCAGGCAAGCCATTTAGTGATCCAAGTTGAGACACAAGACAATTATCGAGGACACCATCAGTGAGTCATCAAAAGGATGTCCATGTATGTCTCGGTCCCTGACAAGCCATCTTTAAAGAAAGGTGGGAAGAAGAAACTCAAGCTCTCTGATCCTAATGATGGACCATTCCTAAGGAACGAACATGAAACAAGGTTCTCCTTAGATAAAGTCCTGAAGGGTCACCAAAGTACAAACATTTCTATGCTAAATCTTGACTTGCCAGATAAGGGTCCCTATACACTCAATACTGTGCATTTTAAACCTGAGTTAGGAGTTATATTCCTTGACTATGAAGGTGAAGTCATATTTCAGAGAATGTCATAGCTACATCTATGTCCAATGATTTGGTTTACTTCTTGCTCTGGATAGATGATAGCATGCCTTGAAAAGTCATCGATCTGAAGATACGAAGGGAATGCCTACGTCGAAGAAACCTTGATGAATATGTACCTAGCTACATAGATCTAAGTGTTCTAGAATAGTTTCTCTTTGTAACAACAATCTACTTTTCCTTGTAACTTTTTGTACTATGTCTACTTTCAGTGATTATTCTTATAGTTTATAAGCACTAGACATGTACTGTAATACTTGTAATATTACCAATGATAATAAAATGAGTATTTTATGTACTTCACTAAAAAAGATCTCTGAAAAAAGTAATAGGGACACAAGTCTATGAGTTCCAATGTTACTTTTTACATTCACTGACAATCTATAAGTCAGCGAATAAGCTTTCAGTTTCAGTTTCCATACTTGTAAATTTCTCTTAGATCTAACTTAAGGAAAATTCTCAAACAGATACTGACTCACTGAAAAAGATCCCAAAATAGTAAAAAAGGACATGTACTTTATATGTAACTTTTTCTTACTATTATTTGATAAGACAACCTTCTTTATATTGTCTTGTTATCATCAAATAGGGTGAGATTGTTGATCCTCTCTCTCAGTGATTTGATGATAATCCATTTTCACTTATACGTTGTAGTTATGTTTCTGTCTTTTCAGTTCCAGCGATCATCACTGAGTCTGTTCAGTGATCGCTGAAGAACTTGTATTGTAATTCAATCAGAGACAACGATACTTCAAGAAGACAACACTCACACCAAATAACCTTCAGCTAATGTCGAAGACTGAAACTGAAGATTAGGGACTGGCGAGTACGTGATCTAAATCGGTACTCAGTGATTACAAGCTCATCTACATATGTGTGAAGACTACTCAAGCCTCAGCGAATGCTGAAGAGACCTTCAGGTTATTCTAGCATTCAGCGATCAAATGAAGCTTGCTTAGCACGATTGTTGTTGTCTTGTTCTTATGCACACAAAGGACAAACTCATACTCTTCTAAATGTTGGTACGGTATGGAGCCAACTAGTTGACTCTATTGCTCACCAACTTTAGGTAAGGATGTCTGCTCATGAATAGTGCTTTTTGTACTATTCACTGTAGCAAAGGACAAGCCTTCCTTTTAAGGCTTGACACGCACTCTAACCCTACCATATTGCATTAAATGAACATTTAATGCACTGGGTATAAATAAAAGTGTTTCTTCTCCATGCAGAGTGTGCACAACTCACTCTCTAAACGTAATTCTTACTTTGAGCATTTTCTAGCTTAAGTAAAGGAACTTTTCTTACAGCATTTTTTTTCTCATTTGCTAAGAATCTGTGTGTAATCAAAGATTATTTAGATAGGTTTTCTTACCTTATCTTTCCGCAAATAGTCTTGTAAAATTTGTATTAATCTTCTTTATCAATATACATTTTAAATTTAAAAATATTGTGTTTGTATTCATCCCCCCTTCTACAAACTGTTTTACGTATCTTGTAGACCCTGAAGGGACCAACAGTGGTGACATAAGTCTGTTCTGGTATGAAAACGTGTTTTGAGTTTTTCAAATGTTTCTTCCAGACATGGTGACATAAGTTTGTTTTGGTATGAAACCCTGTTTTTAAATGTTTCTTCAGGACGTGGTGACATAAGTCTGTTATGATATGAAACTATGTTTTGATGAGAAAACAAGAATGACATATCAATGAGAGGTGTATAATGGGATAAGAGTGGCATATCAAGAAGATGTGTACATATGGATATAAGGGTGACATTTGTAGGTGTGTTAATTATTGTAACTCTTGTTATTATATCAATAAGATACATTAATTCTTATACAACATTTCTCTCTAACTTGATGACTTAGAAATATTGTTCTTATTGAAATGATGACATTGATGTTATTGAGAAGGGGAAAACGGCTTATAGCCAGAGGCATTAATTCCCGTGATTTCAAATAATTTTTGAGGTAACATGTTATGAGTATTTCAAAGAGTAGTGATTTAAAATAAAAGTCGGAGCGTCGTTAGTTATTATTTTATTTGTTCTTAGTTGAATTTAAATTAAAAACTTATGATAATAACCAAAACTATGGTGGCTATCATTTATTCTTACTCTTCTATAGCCATGAGAATTGAAGCCATAAACTCTAAATCAGTTGTGACTTGTGAGTTTGAGAGTTGTATTTCAGATGTTTGTGGGAACCTGAGTGGTTAATTCTTTTATGTGGTAAGATTGTTTTATAACTTGTAATTTTGTTTACTAAAGTTATATTTGATGAGAAGTGGTTGGTTATTTTAAATGTGGATTGCAAACAGGTTTTGGTAATCTTCACCTTGTAATTGCAAAACAAGGGTATCTCACTAGACCTCCTGGTCTAACCCTCATTTTGTGTTTTTAAAATATGCATTGCAGGAACAGAAGAGTCTCGGGATATTAAGGGGAAGGGGAAAATACGATTATTTTTCTAATGTGCTTATCTGATGTTTGAAGACCAACTTGTTGAATGATATTTTGAAGATAAATGTGTTAGTGCAGGGATATTCTTTTGGAATTTTTCAGTTGTAAATTATGTATATAGAATCCTTGTACTAGTGGGACCTTTGTGGTGTAAATTATATTTCTTTTATATGAAATACATGTTATATGCAAATGTGAAAGTTTGGGATGTTGCACCACGTATTGTTTTCACACTCTATATAACATGTAATATGCAACATATCATATATGATTTATCCTATGGTTATTTTTCATACTTTTTACGATTTTTTGGATCTACAATATTGTGTATATGATTTGAATCGCATGTGGACTTTACATATCACATATCATCCATTTGATAAAATGTACACAACAGATTAATCACATATGATTAGCAACTCAAGAACCATGTCATCTGTATTATGCTATATTATCACTTATGATGAACAAAATAAACAACAATATATCACATATGATTAACAACATAAAAAACCATGTTATTTACCACATTCTTTTTTAAGCATGCAATATCATATGCCAACATACTACTATACTGGATGAAAGTTGAAAACTCGAGCATGTGGTATGATTTACAGAAAAAAAAATGGGTGACTAGCAAAATGTATGGAATGTCAAATTCCCGCTTTAAACAATGCATGCCTAGTCACCGTCTTTATATCATTTACAACAACTATCAACATTCATGATCAGAGCCAGCACTCGGACACGATAATCCAAGTCTAATGTTTTAGCCATCAATTAAAGCACCGTATTGTAGCTCGTAGTTAGTAAACACATGTTTCAGAATAGAATGTGGGAAACGTGAAAGTAGATGGTTCTAATATGGTATTAAGGTGCTAGAAGGATAACGATCGACTATGTTGATGAGATTGGTGGAGGTTACTGATCGTTTTCAAGGAAGGAGACGCCTTAACATAGTGGCCATTTCTTGTCGTCGTTTTTTCAAATTACGATGGTCGATGGTGTTTTGGATCTAAAAATACCTAAAGAGGATAATTATGAAGATATCCAATCTAGGGATGCTCAAAATACCGACCAACCTGGCCAACCCAACCCGAAGAAACCCAAGAAGTCTGAACCAGAAGTAACCCAACACATAGATGATACAAAATTAGATTCCCGCATCTATCTAGTTGAATTGGGTTAGGGTCATTGGAACCCAATCCAACTCGATGAACCCAATGCCCTTCTATACTATGGATTTAATATCATTCTTAAGTCTTTGATTAACATATGTATATTAGACATTATACTAATCCATAATTAAGCTATATGTAAAATTCTATTACAATTTAAACTGTAAGTTTACTTTCTTTTTTGCATGAACCTTCAACTGTTTTTGAGTGTGTTAGTCTTTTTTTATGTTATCAGTTTGATTTTACTTCGTTTATACACAAACGCTTAACTAGATTATAAAATAATGTACCAAAATTTTCAACCCGACTAACCAAATCTGCACGGTTTGGGTTGGGTTGGGTTGTAGTTTTGCTTGGGTTGGACTGGGTTGAGATTTTTCAAACCATAAACATTAGATTGAATTGTTCAAATGCTTTCAATCTGACCAACCCAATCCCAACCCTTATGCAACCCCTAATCCAATCCCATGATTTTCTCCCTTGTTCAAACGTGATTAGCATGTTTGTTTTTATCTCCAATATTACCCCTAAAGCTCTTATTAAACATCTCTATCTAGTACATTGATTTGCTTAAAATATCAAAAATACCACCTTCTTATTTAGCATTTGATTAGATTATTGGATGGTAATGATTATTCTCTTTATCTTTTTTTTATTTTGACTATATTCATGTTCGAACTTTCCTCTCTATATATATACGTGCCTACACTTGTGTGTATACGTACGTAATATATATATATACATACTAGTTGTGTACCCGAGCAATCCGGCGGGAGCCATGAATTTTAACGATTTTGAAGTTCCACTGGTTTTATAAGATAAGATTTAACGATGATATAGGTTACATTTGGTCTTTACATATTAATACATTTGAATAAATAAGAGTTATGATTCCAATTACAGAATATCAATGAAAAAAATTGTATGATAGTTTAAAATCCAATATATTTAAAATTCAACATATTTAAACGACTCCACAAATGTATTTGATTTACACCAAGAGCAAAAAACCAAGAAACTTGAGTTTTAAGATAAACACTCAAAACCAATAAAGAAAATTACAAATTTGACAGATCATAAGCAATAAAAAGACAAAAAAAAGATGGGTTTTAGAATGAAACTTCAACTGCTTACCCTCTTTCTTGTCCAGAAACCCAGATTAAGGTTGAATTAATACATGTGTATATATATATATATATATATATATATATATATAAACCCAAGAACATATTAATTCAAAACATATTATACAGTGCAATTTGGACAGCATAACCTCAAAATATATAGTATATATATAAATAAATAACTATAAAAGTATAAATCGTAAATATTAAAAATATTTTTTTACAGTATATATAATATATAATAATATAATTAAATCAAAAACTATTCAATATTGGATTCATTTCGAAGCTATTAACAAGACGATTATAATAGTGTAACTTGTTAAAATAAAAATGTATTTTTTAAACATGTTTTAATTGATATACGATTATGTATGTTAATTTAATAAAGGTTTAAAATGAAACATTTAAAAGTAAAAGACGTAAAGTAAATTAATTAATTAATTATAGGGGTATAAAGTGTAAATTTAAAATTATAATTTAAAAAAAATGGGTTGAGAGAGGGTGAGTGTATGTGAGGAGAGGAGGGGGTGAAAAAATGAAAAAGTGAGTATAAAGAGTATTTTGATCATTTAGTATTTTAAAACTTTATTACTTTTGCTAAATTTGTTTAATAAGATACTATATATATATATATATATATATATATATATAAACTGAAATTAAACTTAAAAGTATTTTAATATATATTGAATTATAATAATTAATTAATTTAATAAATTTAAAATATAAAAAATTAATATTCTTCTATTATTTAGACTTAATTATGGATTTGGTCTCTATGATTTTTGTGGTATTTACGGAATTGGTCCATTGAGTAAAGACAAAAAAAAGGATGAATGTGTCATCAAGATTAACGGAGGAATTGGATGGCTGTTAGAGGAATGGACCAATTTATTACAAAATAAAATACGATAAATCCTAATTTGTAATAAATAAAGTGTAAGGACCATTTTGTAAAACCACCAAAACACAGGGACCAATTATGTAATTAACTCTTTATGTATATGTTCGACAAAGAAGTTGGGTAAAGATTTTTAACCCATTCATGAATCGATTCAATCGTGCCAACGGTTTTATTTTATTTGTCTATACTATTTGTTTGAAGAGCATCGTTCACAAAAAAAAAATATAATTTCTCATTAAAGAAGCATAAATCAAAATCTCTTAATAAATTACATTTTATTCTAACCAAATTTTCTATTTTAGATATTTCAACATTAATTATATTATTACAATATTATACAATTTATTATCTCAATATATAAATGACATAAAAAATAATTCCTCTCACCTCTCATCAAGTTTTAGAGAATTCTCTAAACTTAAGATTCTTATTTTAGAGAACACTTAACAATTTGTTATATTTTCTTTAAAATAGAGTATTAAAAGTCAAAATTTCTAAAAAAATAACATTCAACTTTAACAACTACTCTATTTTAATAATTTTAATATCAACTATATTGTTAAAGTATTCAATATGTTTAATAAAATATTATTTATCTCTCCTAAATATTTACTACAAATATCTTTTATTGGTCGGAGAATAATAAAATAATAATTTCTCTCTCTATTTACAGATTTTACAATCTCTCTCAAATTTTCTCTATTTCAGCATACAAGATGACATAGTTGTTGGAGTAAAAGAAAATGTTAAAATTCTTTTCTTCTCTACTCTAACATAGCTGCTAGAGATACTTTCAAAATCACATCATAAGAAGTCTTTAATTCGTCTAAACATTATTACACAAAAACGTCATTATCGACAATGGAGACATCGTCATAAGAAATCTTTGATGATTAATAACAATTAATAGATAAAGACAAACTATTAGATAACAAAAGAATTATTAATTTATTTTAATTGTGATTATGCGTTAAATAATTTGAAGGATTAAAAATAGCGTCACATTTTAATAAATAGGGGTGTTTTTTTTCAACCCCACATTCTAATCATCACTTATTTACATGTCATATACTTAAACAAACCCAACATATTCAACCATAATCATTCTTATGAAACATAACTTCATATTTACCAACGAAAACCACATCAAATTCAAAAAGTAATATGATCAAGACCTGTACTCTTTCAATTTTGTGAAAAAATAAATTAATGTTGTCAAAAGCTTTTTTTATCAATAAACATCTGCATACAAAAACAAACTTTAAATCTTACTAAAAAAAACATATTTGACACTAAATCACTTAATAAGAACATCAAATTTGATGTAACGAATAATAATACACCAAATTTGGCATATCAAATTTTACTTCAATGGAAAAAAGTAAAAAATAATATACTTAGAATCTTATGTTTTGGTGTGTACCATTGTCTTCCCCATTTTAGAGTAGATTTATTGTATCCATCAAGTTTTACATCAATTTTCATAAATTTAATATAAGATCTAGGGGGGTTTATTAAACGTTAACTCGGTAAATGCTTATCGTGTCACTTTATCTTATTGGATGAACATGACAAATATTGAGAATCATACCTGGTAAGAACAATGACAACGACCGAGAGTCTTACCTGGTAAGCGTTTACCGGATGAAAAGGTTGCATATGATGCTCTTTTAATGGACTAAAATCTTACCCCAATAAATTAAGTAAAAGTATTAACTATTACCAATTAAGCATTTATCAAATAAACATGGAGTAAACAGCAAAGTCATATTACCCATTAAAATACCATTGTAACCAAAAACAAAATAGGAAAACCAAAAATAATTAGAGCATAAAATACAATTTTTTAATGAATCCCACTAAAGAAAGTGTAAGATCCCTTGAGTTGGAAAGTGAGATTTTCCATTTGGATCTAATTGATGTGTGTAACTTGTGGTTTATATTTTATGTGATATTTTCTTGATCTTGTAACCCATTGATTTCTTTAAAATTTTGCATAGTCTTAGATCCTCATGTCTTCCCAAAATCACTATCTTATGAATTTGTCCTTTAGATTTTAGTGTCTAAATATCTTTATTATATATATTTTAATTGGATATATTTAGTAACCAACAAAATCTGTATCAGATAAAAATCAGTTTTAATCAATAAAACAAAATTAACTTAAACAAACCTGATCAAAACCATCTAATACTGGTTCTAAGCGAATATGTTTCTTTTTTTCTTTCCAAACTTCAAACAATTTTTAACTATGTATTTAGTTTGGAATAATCCAGTTTTCGACTTTGGTATTGATGAATATTCATGAAATAAAACTAGTTTAAGTCCACTTGTTTCAAACGACTATTTGCATACAATTAGATAAATGATTGTGATAATATGACGAAACAAATTCAAACAAAAAGTTGAATGCGTATATGGGCAAGTTCATTTTAAACCATGTGTCACATACATTCACGAGTTATTCATCATGAATGATGTATCAATTTATCACGGATCAAGAAATATGTATTATTCATCATGAATAGTCATGAATGTTCACCTTCATTATTCATGATGAATGTGAACAAGTGGGGATACGGGTCACATTTTCCTTTGTCCCCAGTTCACAACCTAAAGTCACTTTGCAACTAATCTTCTCTCTCTCTCTATCTCTCTGTCTCTGTATATATATATATATATATATATATATATATATATATATATATAGGGGTAAGTTCTTTTGTTAATTCAATATATGGTGTTAACTTTGTAAATCAATCACAACCATTGATCTTGAAAATCAATGGATTTGTCATGACATTATTGTAATAACTAAGAGTAAGATGCGTTAAATTGATAGATGAACGTATATGAACATGGGTATTCTTGAAAAAAAATCAAAAAAGTCTACATAATTAGCGTTCGTGAGGTAGCAATATTGTGAACAGGGTAATAAGTTCTTATGTTTGCTTAAAATTGTTCACTAATGTTGAAGAACCAAGCATGAACATTGTTGAAATATGAATTGTGTATTAGTTTTATATTTCTATTGGTATGGATGTTCATATATGAACATGGCATTGTTCGTATCATTTTTATATTCATATTGGTGTGGATGTTCATATATGAACATGACACTGTTCATCATTGTTTGATTAACTATAGACATGGATGATTCACATCTCACCTATGCTACCCTCTGCTAGCATTGAACTATGTTCCACATTGCACCTATTAACAATTCTAACATTTCACCTATGCACATTGGAGTAGTGTTCAAATCGCCAATAATTTGGAAAAAGAAACCCCATTAAGTTTGCTACAATCATGGCACCTGGATGCTTTTTGTAATAGTCAATTAATGAAAGTGGAATTAAGACAAAAAAAATTACAAATATACCCTCAATATTAAATGCATGGTAGTTAGAAATGAACAAGCAATAACAATGGCTTATGATTGGTCTAAAAAGTTTGTATAGTTAGTACATTTTTCATGGTTAACAAATGATTTTAACTCTCTCTCTCTCTCTCTCTCTCTATATATATATATATATACACACACACACACACCACAAATGAAATAGAAACCCACTAAAGTTAGTAACCGTAAAAATTAACTATATATATCATTTTCGTATGTGAAACAATAAATATGAGAACCAAACCCATGAAACCAACCGATACCATCCAGTGAGTTTTATTTTTTGGCTAGGATTCATATTGTTTTACATGTTATGTTCTTATGTGTAATTATGAGTATGTGTTTCATGTATAAACATATTTTGTGTTTTTTCACATATAAAATATTTCTTTATTTTCATCCATAAAACAACACTTTATCAGCACTACATGTTTACGTGTATTGTTTTATCTATAAAACAACACTTTATCAGCATTACATGTTTATATATGTTGTTTCATCTATACGAAACAACACATACAAACTAGTTTTTACAGTTTCTAACTTTTAGATGGTTTTATTTGATTTGATACCTTGAGAATCAATTTCCACCATCTAATCTAACAACCTTAATTAATGTTTCATCTATAATTAAGGAATGATATGAAGGTAATTTTTTATATTTCTTGATTATTTTCCACTTCTTTTTTCTTATAGATATCAAGATTTAAAATAAATTATTATTTTGTTTTAATTCAATCTTATGTAATGTAATTTGTATGTAATAATAAGATATTATTAATTGATAATAATCTTTTATATTTCATTAGTATTGTAATATAATTTAATTTGTTACTCATTTACTTTCTCACATATACATTATTTACTGGTAACGTATAAAAAACATAAAATTTTATAAATAAGTTGAATGTTTTAAATAATAAAACATCACATGAGAAAACAAAATATAGTAGAAATAAAAAAAATTGTAATTAAAACATCATCTAGAAACACCAAAGTTTTATTCCACATAATGAAATAATACAATATCGCTAAAATCCTAAAAAACGATAATACCCATGCTTCTAAGGTTATGTTTGACCACCGCAACCTAATTTTTCTTTAAGTCTATTTAAAACCCTGTTTAGTTAGCCAATAACTAATTTTTTTTTTAAAGTTACTTCAACTAACGTTTTAATAAACTAAACATAATTTTTTTTTTCACTTTTCCAACCAGAGTTTTTATATTTTTCCAATTCATTTTTCAATGTGCCATTTGAATTTATTACTTACTGCCAATTAATTTGTCAACTAGTTCAATAAATATAACCTAAAGAGATCAATACTATCCTTAAAAAAAGATTAAAGGATAAAATGTATTATTATAATTTTCATTGAATTCAATAATTATCCTTTTCTCTCTCTCTCACACACATATATATATATATATATATATATATATATATATGTATATGAGCCATCAAATGCAAACCATTCAATTTGTATAAACCGTGCAAACCACCCTCATCCATTGATTTCATTGTTTAATCTTATGAATTTTTTTTCATAAAATTGTTTAATCTTGTGAAATTGTTTCATATAATTTTTTTTTGATGAAATTGTTTCATATAATACTTAATGAAATTTTAATGAAACTGTTTCATGTATTTCTCTAATATTAAAATAATGAAGATGATAATATCCATAATTAACACCCTTCACAATAAAAATGATTAATCAACCTCCTCTCTATGGAGAGGAGGTTTACTTTGCAAACCACGTTATTTGTACAAATCGTACAAACCTCATTCAACCAATCATAGTTTTTCATTTTGTTTATTTTTTTGTAATCATGAGAGGTTGATTAATCATTTTTATTGTGGATGATATTAATAATTGATATTATCATCTTCATTATTTTAATTTTAGAGAAATACATGAAACAGTTTCATTAAAATTTCATTACGTATTATATGAAAGAATTTCATAACCATATATGAAACAACTTCATCAAAAAAAGTATTATACGAAACAATTTCACATAATTAAACAATTTCATGAAAAACTTTCATAAGATTAATTAAACAATAAAATCGACGGATGAGGATTATTTGTATAGTTTGTATAAATTGGGTGGTTTGCATTTAATCGCCCCTCTCTCTCTCTCTGTATATATATATATATATATATATATATATATATATATATATATATATATATATATAAAGGAAGGACATGTGAGTCAATAGTAAAACATGTTAGTTGCAAAGCTTTTATGGGGCTCAAATATTATGGACTTTCAACATGAAAACAAATAAACAAGCATCTTAAATATGGGGGTTAGCTTCACTTTTTTTGAGGAATTTGAGTTTCTCTCACTTGAATGACACCTTTTTGGTTGCCTTTTTCTTGACAATATTTCCATCATTGGGACCCTTTTCTCATAAATCTTTTTCTTTCGGAGCTGGATTTATGAGAATCATCTCACACTGTATGTATCATTGCTTAAAGTGACTTGTTGTATGGCCATTGTGTCGTGTTTGTGAAAACAACTTGTGGGATTCCGAAAAAGGAAGTTGATTTAGCTGATGTTGCTTTAAACAGTTAGAACTTGTTTAAAAAGATTTAAAGATCAGATCTTTAGTTTCAATTGAATTGAATGACCTCTTCCATGATCAACAAGGGTGTCTTGATGATTTAAAGAAATCCTCCATTTACAAGTTCAGTTGATAGATATAAAAAAATCACTATAATTGAAATACTTAAGTCAAAAATTTAGACTTAATCCCTCAAACTAACCATGTTCATGACATTCTTTTGTTTCATTATTATTATTATTATTATTATTATTATTATTATTATTATTATTATTATTATTATTATTATTATTATTATTAAAATATTTTGATTTTAAAAAAGGGATTCACCATTCACCATTCACCATTCACCATTCACCATTCACCAATAGGAAACATGGGCCAAACTTTGATTGGTGTTTTCAAGAAAGTTGTCTCTACATATTTTGTACTGGGACCCAATTTCTGTTAAAGGGTGGTGGACCATTCATATTGATGACATGTCATGCAATGCTTGGTCCACTTGGGAGAAATTTCCACATACTTTATCTTTTTGGCAGTTAAATTATATCTTGTGAACAAATAAATTATGTCAAGTGCCATCATCTCATTATTAGAAAACTAACAACGTTTATCGTGTAAGAGTTTACAAATAAGAGATATCACATATACTAATTTTATAGCGCAAACAACCCCTAAGTTGAATGACGACTCAGAAGTCAAAATATGCATATAGACTAAGACCCAAGCTTGTCACCAGCCTTGTTCGAGACTGATTTTAAAAAAAAACTTTCGTCTTTTAACGACCGGTTACATATATAATAGGGCTGACAATCTCGTTTTAGCATATATTTTTTTATGAATGTCCAGTTGGGAAATGAGCAATTTAGGTCTGCAACTCAATTAAAAAGCAAGTGTGTGAGTGTTTAGGATATAATCTCTCCCAAAAGTTTTGATAAGTCTTTTGATTATCTTTTAAATGATTTTTTATTTCTTTTGTATATTTTCATAGAGTAGCAAAAATATTTTGAGGTATTGTTAAAAATAAAATGTGTTGTACAAATAAAATTATCCAAAAAGCTTTAGTCAAATATCATCTGAAAACATTTATTAAATACTAAATGAGATCATTCCAAGAATGTTGCATAAAAATAAATATTAACAAAAATATGTATTACTCATAGAATAAAAAATGTTACCAATAAATAATGAACATTATCTCAAATACACACATAAAGAAGACAAGTCCCTATTAGGACCGACATGTTTCAAACGGTCCATGTTTTCGTAAGGCGAATTTGGTCCAGACCAAAATTAGGCCTAAAATGCAAATACAAGGACTAGGCCTTCTAGGGATCGGCCCCTGGTCTAGTTTAGGTCAATTTTTGTGAATCTTTAGCTAGGTGGATTTTACGGTTTTGTTTAGAATATCATATCGTTTTGTTTCATTTAACTTCTTGTCGTAGTTCATAGACTTTTTGTAATTCATCTGTCGATTTTACATATATGCACAAGGAAAATATGTCAGTAGAAATCAAGGGTTGGTGCTTCTGTTGGACTTGAAATATTGATTTTGATTTCATATTAGACCTAACAATTTCATGTTCAAACCTTATATGAAGCAATTACCATATACAATCGCAAAATAAAATTTGAACTTCATGCAAGGACTATAACATTTGTGCGTCACAACTATACTTCACGTTACGTGTGTTGCAAGAGAGAGAAAGAGAATAATAGTTACGCTGAGAATGGTCAGAACAATTTTGAATATTTGAATGTGCTGACTATTTTTATTTAACTTCATCTACCTTCAACCACCCCTTTCAATTCACATTTATTTTCATTTCCAATTAATTTCATTAACTTTTACGTACAATCATTTTAACATGCATAAATTTGTTGAAATTTTGATAATAATGATATAAATAGCAAAATAAGGGCATGGATGTTTTGTTCTCACATTCTCCTCATAACTTTTAATCTAATATGAACCTGACTATATATACATATATCTATACTATATTAAAAAAGAGGAATTACAGTTATGTTGAAAATTTTAAGAGGTACTATATACAAACTTTAAAGCTCACCAACAACCCACGATCTCCCCCATGTATTAGAAATCAAATCATTTTTCATTTTTTTTAAATTACAATTTATACCCTTATAATTAGTTATTTGATTTAATTTATATCCCTTACTTTTCATTTTTCATTTCACACCCTTATCATATTAACATAAATAATCGTATATGAAATAAAATGTATTAAAAAATATGTTTCCATTTTTACAAAAAATATCATTATAAACATCTCGTTAATACCTTCAAAATAAGTCCAATATTGAATATTTTTGGATTTTATCATACTATTAAATATTATGAATACATACAAATTATGCTAAATAACAAACATTAGTCAAATCATTTTTTATTTCTAAGTTAGACTTTAAAGCCTTATATAATTATTTAATTTACTTTATATCCCTTATGTTTTGAGTTTTCATTTTACACATTTATCATAAAAACATAAATAATCTTATATGAACTAACATACATTAAAAAATATGTTTTTTAATATAAATTATGTCATTCTGATCTTATCGTCAATACATTCAAAATGAACCCAATATTGTATATTTTTTGATTTAATTATACTATATATACGAATTAATTTGTTTTTATCTTTTACGTTTCATTTTTCATTTTAAACTTTCATTGTATTTAAAATACATAATTATATATTAACTAAAATATACTAAAATGTGTTTTTTTGTTACAAATTATATCTTTGTAATCTTCTCGTCAATGCCTAAAAAATAAGTTCATTATTGAATTTTTTTGGATTTTAATAATATTATAAAATATCATAAATATGTATAAATATGTAAATACTTTAAATGGTTGTATATTATAAAACACCATTCTTCGGACATGACTTGATAAAACTAAAGAAATGTACAAATTAAGTCTCTATAAGTACAAGTTATCACAAACATTAGTAATTTTGATTTTCTTTGTTTCTGGATTAACAAAAGTTGGTATTCATTTAAGGTTGTGATTGAGAGAAATGGTCCAGGAGTCACTATCCTAGTATATCTCACTCGGTGGTGGAGTCGGGGTGGGGAGGGGGTCGGGTGAAGACCCTCGACTCTAAAAAAAGTGTGAGAATAAAAAAAATTGAATCTAGATCACAAGTGGTATTCTCATGTTGCATTGCGAGACCCTCATGTGTAAGGAGTTGTATTTACAACATCGATCACAACTAGGATGTAGAGTATGCCCCTGTATTATTCGAAGAGGAGAAGTTCAAAGAGATGCATGGTGTTGCCTCCTTTAGACTTTTTGGACGATTTTGATTGCTTAAGTTTTATCGTCATACAAAATATTGCACAAAATTTGAGCTACAGAAGTTTGTGACTGTTATTTTGGTTCTTATTTAAACCAAACTCAAGGCCGGTCGTGAGATTTTGGATGCCCATTGCGGAAAGCCAAAAAAATGCCCCTTATATGTGCATATAAAAACCAAAATAAACTATTTGAAGTAGGGATGATGATTTGCCCCGACCCGGTGGGGAACCCGGTTCACCCGACCCGAACGGGGACGGGGATTCCCCGCTAAAATTGTCCGAGGGTCAGGGTTGGGGATCCCTGGTAGACTCAAACTGGGGACGGGGACGAGGAATGTTACTCAAACTGGGACCGGGGATCCCTGGTAGAATCAAACTAAAAGATATTATTTATGAGGATTGACCGGGGATTGATAGAGGTTTGACCGGGGATGGGATGTTAATACCCGTATCCGCTGGGGAACAGTCATGTTACTTCAAATCAGGGTCGGGCCGGGGATTACAAAACCCGCCCCATCCCCACCCCGTTGCCATATGCCTAATTTGAAGGGGTTTGGAACCTAGTCAATTTAGGCGGCTCATCCCCACGCTGATTTGTTTTATAAATAACAAAAATGATGCAACCGGGGGGGGGGGACATAAACCAAAACCCCGTGTAACAAAATACAAAAAACATCACCATTCACCTAAAACGATGACTTCTTGAGTTTTTTTAAAGCACAAATATCTATCACTTTGTCCTAACTAATATTAGCTAAAATCTTACTCTCAATACTTAAAATTGCTAACCCGTTCAATCTTTCTTGAATCATGGTAGTCCGTCTTCTTTCTGCAGATGCTACGGTGACCGGTACGGTCAATAGAACCCTATAAACAAGTAAGACATGTGGAAACATGTCCATCTTCTTTGCAAACTCCATAATTTATATGGATGTCAAAGAATTTTCACTCTTAGATGCCTCTTCTGCTAGCATTCTCTACAAAACTTGTAACTCCATAAACAAATATTCGCCATCAATATCAGAATCATTACCATTTATTAAAGCAAGTTCAAGGTTCAAACAACATTTTTTAACTCGTCATCAAGTAAATTAACCAAATTTCATCCATCAAACAAGAAGCCAAACATAGATTCAAATTCTTGCATTTTTTTTAAATCAGTTCAAAATGTCTTTTGAGCGGATTATTGTTCTCTCTTCGTATTTGGAATTTCATCAAATTGTTTTTACTTGGAGAAAAAATGTTTTACAGCAAACTCAGGTTCAACTCCAATATTATTTGTAATCTTTTTAGCTTCACCAATAGCATATGTAAACCCATTTTCCCTATATTTTTCAAAATATTCAACTAATCACTTTAGATTTTGTATTGCAATATCAAGAAGCATATCTTTAGACTGTAACTTCTTTGTTAGCTCTAATATTCACTTAATGTAAAAGTATGAAAAAATATTATGCAAGTGTTGATAGAAGGGTATCTTCCACAGAAGACAATAGAGGACTAGCATCAGAAGCTGCATCGTGCAAGTTAATAATGACCGAACCTCTGATGTCTCTCACAGAGGTTCTGGAAAATGGTCCTCTGGCAGTAAGATCATACAAGTCAATTTCAGCAGAGCCTCTGAGATGGCTCACAGAGAGTCTGCGATTTCGTCTTCTGTGAAAATCATGTTCTTACTGTTTTTCAAAGGTTGTTAGCTGCATGTACTTCTCACGTGACTAGTTTTTAATAGACTTTATTTGGACGGCWTAGATGATTTCACTTTCTAGATCATGTCAGTAAGGDCGTTAGGGTCTAGTATAAATAGCAGCTTAGGCCTTTGTATTCAGTGTGCTTCCG
>NW_020200942.1:71309-72783 GCF_001531365.2 Cynara cardunculus var. scolymus
TTTAAGTTTGGACAACCAGAAACTCAAGAAAACTATGCTTTTGTGTGTTCTATTCAGCCTCTTGAAAGAAAATTATCCTCAGAGGCTCCTGAATTTTTTCCAAAACACATCACAGAGCCTTCTGAAAATGAGTCTCTTTTTGAAAAKGTTTTTGTCACAGAGCTATCTGAAAAAGATACTTCTAAGCATGAATATGCCTCAGATCATGAAGAAAGTCCTACACAAGTTGTAGAAATTGTTATTGATCTTGAGAAAGGAAAGAAGGTTCAAAAACAAAGTAACTCTCAATGCTCTTCCTCTGCAACTCAAAGACCAAATTACACTTGGCAACAATTAAGAAAATAGCCTCAATCAAACATTGCTTCTGTCTCTGTAAAAGCGAGAAAACCAAAGAAGGGCTCTAAAAATAAAAATTTTGTACCCTTCTTTGATGATTTTAAAGAAAATTTCAATAAAGCTTCTTGTATTGTTTCCTTCTGTGATTGTTTCAATATCATGCATGCTCTGTCTAATCATATTCACCATTCTTCCTCTCTGGTCTCTCACCCTAAGAACCATGGATCTAGGGTGAACAATAGACGTATTGGCAATTCTTCTTCTAAGAACAATAAGACCAAACCAAAAGATGCCATGGCATACTTTAAACAGGCTAATATTAAGGGACCCAATTGGAAGTGGGTACCCAAATCAAACGTTCTCTAAATGCAGAAGTAGCAGGAGGTTCTATAAATGCAGAAGAGCTTCTGTCATCATACCTTAAGAAAGGAGAAGGTCCTGTTGTTGTATGTCTTATTGTTTATTCTTTTTGTATAAAAGTTTTTCTTTGAATAATCTCCTTTTGTATATAGTTTTTCTTTTAAATTTCATTTTGTATATAGTTTTATTTCTTGATTAACCTTCACTTGATTTCATAATTAACAAGTTTATCCTGCAGAGACTTGCAAGGTTTGAGGGGGAATATGTGTTTTAAAAGAATAAAACCTTTTGAAGAAGCAAAATGTTTTTTCATCACATAAGTCTTTTCACAGATCCTCTGTGATAGCTCTCAGAGGCTCTTTGAACGGATTCTCTGTCGATACTTCTTCTTAGGATTTTAAATGGTTTTTAGTTCGAGGGGGAGCCATGGAAGCTGGCTCATAGGGGGAGTTTTGAAATGAAAATCAAAACCTCAAAAGGTGTCAAAACTTTTGAAGTATCTTGTTCTCAGAGGTCAACTCATCAGAACCTCTGATGCTTCTATCAGAGGCTCTGTGGGTTTGAACTGAGCAAGTACTCATCTCTCTGAGGATTTTCAAACCGTTTACGTAAAATAAAGGTGTAACATGCTAGAAGACCCCGCATATATCACAGAGGCTCTGTTACCCTTAGGCCTCTGACAGAACTCTCTTATAGTTCTCTATTATTGATATGGTGCGCGTGGTTCTGTGGATAAGGGTTAAAGCAAATCACGCGCGTGTCAGAAACGGGGGCGCAC
>NW_020200942.1:74896-76343 GCF_001531365.2 Cynara cardunculus var. scolymus
CCCTAGGAGAGATCGTGCGCAAATATACAGACCAACTCCTCAAAGAAGCCCGAGCTTCCAACCAATCAATAAGAGACTGCACTTCAAAGCTCGTCAAAGAGGGTTACACATTGAGAAGTGAAATCTATCGCAGCCTCTCTAAAATGAAGTGGGCCACAGAGATTGACATAAGCAACGCTTCTGTGAACGCTGAGTTGGTGATCGAGAAAATGAAGAAGGCGGCTACCAGGATTCTGAGGCGATTGAAGAAGGCTCCCCTTACTACTTGCAAAACATAAGCCACCAAAATCCATGACGATCAAGGAGGTGATGACCATGATCATCATGAGGGGGAAAAGAAGACAGAGAAAAGACTGAAGAGCCTAAGAAGACAACCTCTGCCAAACCACTAAAGATAGTGGACTTTGCAGCTGCCCTGTTCTCAAAAGATAAATCTCCAGAGCCTAAGGGGAAACGCAAGGGTAAAGCTGTAGAGGAGTCGCCACAGAAGGGGTCAAGCTCTGAGACGCCAGAGGAGATAAATGAAGAAGAGTATGATGACCCAGACCTAGTTCGAGCGTTAAAGGCATCTTTGGCAGAGGCACAAGCAAGAAAGGGCAGAGCCCCTATCCCCAGAGCTGGAGAAGGCTCTTCCTCCAAAATGGCGAAGGAGGAAACGTCCACGGGTACGTTTGACGCTCTGGTAGGAACTGTCAAGCCAATCCTACCAGAGGGGTCTACCCAGAGGCCGATTCTAGAAGAAGAAGAAACCAGAATACCAGAATATGCCACAGTGGGAAGGGTTTCTGAGATCCTTGAATCGATGAGCAAAATTCCCACGCAGCAAGTGCGCACAGAGCCCGTAACCACTGTGAAGGAGATTCTATGGTGGCGTTACTCTGCCGTGGACACAGAGCCCCCTTACGATCTAGATCTTACATGAATGCCTTCTGCCGCTGCAAAGTTCCACTTCTCAAAACTCACAAGGCCACGCGAGCAGGTCTTCTTAGAGCACGTGATAACTTCTCTTGAAACCATATCTCCAAGGACTATGCTGAAGAAGACCATGCTTTATGCTCAATATGTGGTGAAGAGGGATGACGGCAACCTATACACGTTCACAGATGCTGACCTCCACAACCTCTGTGTATTTGACCTTATCTTCTTRMAMAAAAYTCTTAACAAGTACATGGAGAGGAGGTCAAGCTATTCGACTTCTCTCATAAGGCTGATCGAAGTAATGCGCGCTCAAGTAAAATACTACAGCCAGAAGGACTTCGATATTGCGATGAGGTTGGCCCAAACAGATTTGAAGATTTCCCCTTCGAAGAACAGGCCAAGTTGGTTACTTAGATGTCATCCCAACACCATTGTCCACAATCCCGTCTTTGGGTTTGTGTTCTTGGACAAGGATGACATTCTAAGGTTCTTTGATCCGGCAGAGGTGAACAAGTATTCGACAGAGTCT
>NW_020200942.1:76823-88775 GCF_001531365.2 Cynara cardunculus var. scolymus
TCTGGCAATAAGATCATACAAGTCAATTTCAGCAGAGCCTCTGAGATGGCTCACAGAGGGTCTGCGGTTTCGTCTTCTGTGAAGATCCTGTTCTTAATGTTTTTCAAAGGTTGTTAGCTGCATGTGCTTCTCACGTGACTAGTTTTTAATAGACTTTATTTGGACGGCTTAAATGATTTCACTTTCTAGATCATGTCAGTAAGGTCGTTAGGGTCTAGTATAAATAGCAGCTTAGGCCTTTGTATTCAGTGTGCTTCCGAATTGTAATCGTCTAAATTTCAATTGAATGAATTGAAAACCTTTGAAGCTATTCTCCCGTGTTCATCTTCTTTCTCATATTAAACTGTGTGTTCTTGGTTTAATTACTCTGTTTTGTTCTTATAATTGTTTTCGCTGCACTGTGATCGTCCTAAGAGTTCATTCAAAGTAAGAGATCAATATTAAAACTGAATTTACAGGTCCAACATTCTTGCTAACTAAATTAATTCTATATAGAATTTCTTTCCAAATAATCAAACTTACAATAAACTTAAAGCTTGAAAGCTTGCCATTAACCAAAGACTTGGCTTCTTTACACACTCTTCCATCCTCACTTACCTAAGCCAATTGTATTAAAGCATCTCTAATTTGGCCAACTTGAGTTTGATAGCTTTAACACTTTGAATATGACTTTCCCATTGAGTGGCAGATAAAGATTTCAAAGTCAAACCACAAATATATTCTAATAAAACAGTGCATCTCTTTGTAGAACTAGAAAAGACATTGTATATGGCTTGACAAGTACCAAAAAAGGTTTTTGCTTTATGACAAGAATTTGCCATATCACATAAAACTAAATTAAGAATATGGCAACCACATGGCATATAAAAGGCTCTAGGATTTATATCAAAGTAATATTTTTTGCACACCTTGATGTTTTCCTTTCATATTAGAGTTATTGTCATACCTCTGTCTCACACATAATTGATATCCAAATCAAGTGATTTCAAAATATCTTGTAATACATTAAAAAGGCCTAAACCAGATGTATCTTCTACCACCAAAAACTCTAAAAGTAACTCCTCTACTTGTATAAGAGAACTGGGCACATCAACACATCTTATAATCAAAGTCATTTGTTCTTGATAACTTGCATCCGGAGTACAATCAAGAATAAGTGAAAAAATATTTTGCCTTTTTGATCTTTCTAATGATTGCACTCTTAACATCAGATGCCAACATGTCAATTAATTCATTTTGAATTTTGTGGCTAAGATAATGATAATGAGTTTTTTTTTATTTGATACGCTGAAAATGTAGTTTCATAACCGGATCAAACTCAACAATCATTTCAATTAAGCCTAAGAAGTTACCATTAGATTCTTCATAAGGTTTTTCATTTCTCCCATGAAAATCTATATTATTTCTTGCTAGACATTTAACAACAACATTTTCAGAAACATTTGGTTGTCTAACAATAAACTTATTTAGAGATCCTTGCAAAGATTGAGCAATTTATTTTTGCCTTTACTTTCTTTTCCTATTTTGAGCACCCGATGATTGTGATCGAGGAAACATATCTTAAGTAGTTAAATTGTTAAACAAATGATACGATATAAACAATAGAAAGATAACATCTGGATTTGGTTGTTCGTGGTTCGTGTTGTGAAATTGCCAAGAAAGTGGAACGATTAAGCAACCTAGGCAAATTGATAAAGGATAAAAACATAAGCATCAATCTTAAGCTTTGTCCTATACTAACCCGCCCCAAAACAACTCCTAAAAAGCTTCTAAACAAGCCCCGAATAGCTGGAAAAGGACCAACTATATGATTGAACATCCTTCTAAACAGCCTTCTAAGGACCAGCTAAACAGCCTTCTAATAGACCCAATATAGATATAAATGGCTAAAAAAACACAATTACAGTGCTTTTTTTGAAAGGAAACCAAGATAAATCATCGAATAGACCCAATATAGATATGTTATGTTAGGATTTAAGACCACAAACAAAACATAAAGTGATCAAAATCAAATCAATCAAGAATTGTAAATCATAAAATAACCCTAATAACCGTATATTAGAAACATAAAATAAGTAAATAACCCTAACCTCACAAGTCACAAGTCAGTGTCCAGGGTAGTTTCCAAACTTCAAAATTCCAATTCCAGTGTCAGCCACAAGTCACAACCAGTTCGGAAGTTCCAATTAATTGAGATTTTGAGCGGTCGAGAGCGAGAGCCTAAAGGCCGACTGGCGATTGAGCGGTCGAGAGCAACGAGAGTCGTTCGTTGTTCGTACTTCATCGTGAATCGACAGTCGACTGACGACAGAATCGTGAGTTCGTGAATTGTGCGTCAAGCGAGGCTGAGAGGCGAGAGTCGAGAGAGATAGCGATTGCCGATTTCCAAGAGTCGAGATAGCCCTTGATGATTAGCGTTAGCGGTAACAGTAATTTTTTTAGGCCCAACCCAAATTGAACATATATATATATATATATATAGGAGTGATCAAATGAAAACCACTCTCATTTGTACAAACCGTACAAACTACACTTATACGTCGATTTCATTGTTTAATCTTAAGAAAATTTTTCATGAAATTGTTTAATCTTGTGAAATTGTTTCATATAATACTATTTTTGATGAATTTGTTTCATATATGGTTATGAAATTGTTTCATATATTATTTAATGAAACTGTTTCATGTATTATTTAATGAAACTGTTTCATGTATTTCTCTAAAATTAAAATAATGAAGATGATAATATCCATGATTAACACCCTCCACAATAAAAATGGTTAATCAACTTCTCATAATTACAAAAACATTAACAAAATGAAAAATTATGATTGGTTGAATGAGATTTGCACGGTTTGTACAAACCGGATTGTTTTTATTTGAACGATTCTCTCTCTCTCTCTCTCTCTCTCTCTATATATATATATATATATATATATTGGTCTTTACAAAATGACCCCCTTAGGTTGTTTGGCTGCCCTAGGCCGTCACCCGTTGGGTCTATAGCCAGGGTCGGCCCTCACCAAACTAAACAAACCAACCCAATATATAGTTATATGTCGATCTTCTTTCTACGTAGACCAATAGACCTTATTACAAGGTCTGAATGTTGAAAATGTTAGACCTGAAAGTTGTACATGTATTCAAATTTCTTTTTATAAAGATTGACATCTATTGTAAAAATATTGCTTGAAAAAATAAATGGTAATAATCTTGACTGGTTAAAAGAAAGCGTCGATATAAAACATTTTTGACTACTACTCTGAAGAAACTCAACTACTCGAAAATTCGACTCTTTTGACTGAAAGCAAGAACTTGGATTACCTAGTTGGGTTGGTGAAGGAAGGGACACTTAAACCTGTAGTTGACTCGATCGAAGAGGCTTGAGCTAAGAGAGAGCATCATGTTCTTATATATACATGCATGTCTATTGTAAACTTACTTTTTTTTATAACTATTCTACAACTATTGTTTTATTTATATTTTGATAATAGAACTATATAAGTAGTGTTTTTATATGAAAAAGTATTTTTTATATTAGTTGATTCATATTTTATTAAAATAAGTATTGACATGTTTAAATAAAAAACATGCATTTAAGTATTTACAATGAATATCATTTATGTTTTGTTAAGAAAAACATTTTGGGCATATTCCCATCATTTGATGCAATGCTAGCATCTGAGAAGGCCATTGAAAAGAATTCATCTATTGATAAATCACAAACTTAAGCTCCAAAATCATGGTAGCAACTAAGAATAAGAATTTCAACTGACATTTTATTTTTGACTTAAAAAACTTTAATAACCATTGTGATTTTAGCCATGGTGTCTACGCCAGCTTGCTTGTACCCCAATTAGTCTGAAGAGTCTTGGAAAAATTAGAACCGATGAATGTGATGAATATCCTATAACAAAATCATCTACCAATCATTTTCACACAAGGAAACATGTTTTTCACAACATTAACATTAATTAGGTTTTATTCTTTCTCACATTCTACATAAAAATGCAAAATGGATCCACAAATATATTTTATTTGGTAAAAACCTATGTGTACTACAAGTATTCTTGCTTACATATATTCAAAATTTACACCCAGCTACATTATATGGGTATGCAACTAGCATCGAGATGGACAAAAAAGAGAAAGAAAATGAAACACGATTGACATTTTAAGTGCTCATCTTTAAATCAAGATGCACAACGCAACATCGCGAGGGTAGCTACTGATATAGCACTAGCATCGGGATGGACAAAAAGTGGCAAAAATGAAACATGATTGACTTTTTATGTTCTCAGCTTTAAATCGAGATGCACACCGCACCATCGTGCGGGTAGCTTACTAGTGTGTGTGTGTGTGTATATATATATATATATATACTAGGTTCGATCATGTGTATTATACGAGGCAATTTTAAAAAAATCATGCCAGGAACTAATCTTACAGATATGAATGATCATCGAAAGTACAATGCTACTTCAGACTTGTACTTTTGAAATAACTCTGAACTATAACTCTGAAGAATAACTCTGAAAAATTACTCTGAAAAATGACTTTTCAGACTTGAATTTATAATTGAAACTATATCAATAATTAGTTAAAATAAAGTTAACCTTAGAATAAAATTAAATTTAGAAATGAAACAATATCAGTTAATTGAATTTAAACTTAGAAGTAAATTTAGAATGACTCTTCAAACTTGTACTCTGGAAATAACTTTGAAGTAAAACTCTTCAGACTTCAGAGCTCTGTATAGGCAAGCCAGAAGCTCTGCAAGCACTATGCAAAGGCTCTACATGGTGCTCCGTCTGGAAAAAAAGACTTCAGAGTTCGGGTGAGCTAACTCTAAAAAATGACTCTTTAGACTTGTACTCTGGTAATAACTCTTAAGTAAAACTCTAAAGAATGACTCTTCAAAGTTGTATTCTTGAAATAACTCTGAAGTATAAAATCAATCCCACTAAATCAGAGTTCAGACTTCTAAGTCTAAAAAAAAGACTTCAGAGTTCGGGAAAGCTAAGTCTGAAAAAGAAGACTTTAGAATTCGGGTGAGCTAACTCTGAAGAATGACTCTTCAGACTTGTACTCTTCATACATGTAGAAGACTTCAGAGTTCAAACTTCTAAGTCCGAAAAAGAAGATTTCAGACTTCTTTTTCTAAGTCTAAAAAAAAGACTTCAGAGTTCAGACTTCTAAGTTTGAAAAAGAAGACTCCAGAATTCAGACTCCAGAGTTCGGGTGAGTTAAGTCTGAAAAATCAGACTTCAGAGTTTAGGTGAACTATCTCTTTAGAATGACTCTTCAGACTTGTACTCTTGAAATAACTCTGGAGAATGACTTGAGACTTGTACTCTTGAAATAAATTTGAAGTAGAACTTTGAAGAATGACTTCAGACTTGTACTATTGAAATAACTCTGAAGTATATCTCTGAAGAATAACTCTGAAGAATGACTATTCAGACTTGAATTTAGAACTCAAACTATAACAATAATTAGTTAAAATGAAGTTAACCCTATAATAAAATTGAATTTAGAAATGAAACTATATCAGTAAATTGAATTTAAACTAAGAAGAACGCCTGTGTCAAATCAGAAGACAATGTCTGAAGACCTTGAGTTCAAAGTTATTCAAATACCCAAAATCTTTGAAAATGACCCCATGATAAAGTTTGCATCATATAGAGCAAGACCAACCAGAGCTCCTCTGGTCTTTATGGACCAGAGCCCCTGTGGACTCACCAACCAAAAGCAAGGCCAACCAAATGCCCTCTTGTCAACCAGAGCCCCTCTGGTCAACCAGAGTCTCTGGTCGTCTATTTAGAGCCTCTGGGTCAAAAAATATTAAATACTTAAAGAATTTGAGTTCCAATTACAACTAAAGACCCTTTGGTTAAACATGAAGATCAACTAGAGCCCCTTTGGTTCTTTTATGATGAATTGGAATATTTTTCCAAGATTCAAATAAACAACCAGAAGCAAAGCCATCCAGAAGCCAAACCAACCAGAGGGGCTTTGACTTACAAGACTAAGTCTAAGTCTTAAAGATTTATCTTCAAAGTCTAGATAACTTTATTACAAGACTTATACTCTTGAAATTACTCTGAAGTAAAACTCTTCAAACTTTAGAGCTCTGTATAGGCAAGCCAGAAGCTTTGCATGCACTATGCAGAGGCTCTGTATGGTGCTCCATTTGGAAAAGAAGACTACAGAGTTCGAGCGAGCTAACTTTGAAGAACGACTCTTCAGACTTGTACTCTGGAAATAAGTTTGAAACAAAACTCTGAAGAATGACTTTTCAGACTTGTACTCATGAAATAACCCTAAAGTATAAAATCAATCTCATTAAATCAGAGTTCAGACTTCTAAGTCTGAAAAAAAGACTTCAGAGTTCGAGTAAGCTAAGTTTGAAAAAGAAGACTTCAGAATTCGGGTGAGTTAACTCTAAAGAATGACTCTTCAGACTTGTACTCTTTAGAATTGTAAAAGACCTTGGAGTTCTGTGAAGTCCAAATTTCATACAAATGTGATATCAATCTTCAAGAACACAATGAATGTAAGAATAGAAAGAATAGATCACCAAATGTAATTTCCTTGATTGAGAGAGAGAATTACAGCTCTAAATCTGATTACAATCTGCTAATGACTTGATAATGACAATTACAAAGGAAAATATTATTTATACTAAGGAAGTAATAAAACTACACTATTACAAAAACATGTAAGATATGGAGAAACTTGAATACAACAATAATGCTCATACTCAAACCCAACATTCTCCCCCTTTGGATTCAAGTTTGGACTCTTGAAAATTTTGTCTTTTTAAGTCCAAGAATTTTCTCTAACCTCCTTAGAGCGTTCCTGTACTGAATCTTCTCCTCGAACAGATTTATAGCATTGATCAAAAGATATCTTTCTTTAGAACTCATTCTCTCTGACTCTGCAGCTCTGTCGTTGTTCACCCTTTTCAAATCAAGTGCTCGTCTTACCAACCTTATCGTACCATCTGAATACTTATTCAGCTCACTGAATCTCATAAATTTCTTCACTTGAAGCTGAGCAAAATATAGGACTCCAAACTCTGGCTTTTCAAGAATCATATAAACAGGATAAACATCAATATCTTCTAAGTCTTGATTAGGTCTTTTCAGGTTGATGATTCTTTGATTGTCTTYGAGGCCCATTTGAACATCTATGACCATAGCCAGCTTTACATGACACCGCATAAATCTTTTAATAGCATCAAAAGCAATCAGAGCTCCCTCCAACCTGTTAGTCATGTTTCTGATCTCAAAATACATATACTCTAAATCTTCCAAATATAAGCTTGAAAAATCAGCTTCATTGAATCTCCAGATTTGTCCATCTTGTCTAGTCACAGTAAAGACAGGATACCAGATTCTCAGAAGTCTTTGAGCATCGATCTGCTTAATTGTGACAACTCGATGCTTGGTACGAACTTCACTAATAGGTAGGCGCTTAGCTTTCAAAAGGTGTTTATATTATATACGATAATCTTTGGTTTGTCGATGGATACCAAGAACTTTATCACCGCTCAGAGCCTTACGATGACGGATAAAAATTCCAAAGTAGATATCTTCCTAGTACGGTTCTCGGATCCTTTCTCTATCATAACCTGGAAAATTTGCTCAAATGTGAAATGGTACATAATTCTTTGTGAAATTTTCTATAGGATCAACATGTTCTCTAGGAGCAGAGATGTCTGATACACCAATTACATCTGCAATGGAAGATTCTGGAATAATCTGACGGTCATCTTGAAGAGGAAAAACTAGATCTTCATCATTTATATCGGCTTCAAAGTCAAAGTAAAGCCCAGTTGACTCGTCAATATTATCAATGTCCTCAAAATCTTGCTCTCCACCCAGAATAGTAGAAAATACATCATTGAAACCTACATTGGTAGACAAGTCCAATAACAACCTTGTCCCTACTGTGGAGTCCACCGGCTTTTCAACCATTGGCTCGATCATAGGACTTGTCTCCATTTCTTCTTCATCTTCTATAACAATAGCCTCAATTATTCTTTCCCGAACAGACTCCGGAGCAGAAGCTTCAGCAATCACGTCTTGAGCAGATGGCTCATTTTCAACCCTTGCAGCTTGTTCAGACGTCTCAGCCAATCTCTGTCTCTTCCTCTCCCCCTCATGATGATCTGGATCATCCGGATCATCATGCCTTCTTTTATGAGAGATGGCCTGAGATCTGCATGTTTCTTCTAAGGTAGACACCCGTTCAACAAGGGCATTCATTGAAATTTTAAGATCTTGGGTTTTGGATGTGATTAACTTGCTAACTTTTGTGAAGCTAGAAGTAACCACATCTTGAAAAGTCAAAAACTCTGAGGCTCTAACGAAAGGGTTAACATCCAACCAAGTCTACATCTTCAGCATCAGGATTTTGAGATGCCATCAATTTTGCGTACAACAGCGATTTAAGTTCATCCATCGTTTGTTCTTGTACCGACAGCTCAGGTACATGTGGTGGTGATGGCGTAGATGGTTTCTCTTCTATCGTTTCTTTCCCCTTCAGAAGTCTTTTCAAACTTGCAATCTGTGCATCCATATTTTCTTGAACAGCCTTTAGGGCGCCGTCCAGATATTCCCGTGACACAAAGTCTGGTAAGCTCACACCTGGATCACTTCGATTACCAGTTGAAACAACAGTTGAATAAACTGTTGTGCCTACGTTCAATGTTGGCATGATAGTAGCATTGGTAGGACTTCCGACCTGTCCTTGTGAAATGTCAAATGACACCATTCTGGTCGTTCCAGCAAGTTCACTAAGAACTGCACTTGGAGCAACAGATGCTCTAGACTCGTGTGTACCTATGTGTATCGGCGCTAGAGTCGAGGTGCACAGAATCGATGTCGTAGGCTGAGGCAGCGGCCTACTTGTTTCAATAACTATGTTCTCCAAATGAGAAGTAGTTAGCGGATGTGCTATATCCCCATGTTCAATTGAAACAACTGGTTGTTGAGAACCAGTTGAGTGGATGGGTGGGGTGTGCATTTGCATAACTGGGCTAGCTATGTCTTGTTCAATACCAACATTCAACGAATGAATGTCAGTAGTAGATGTGGGTGCCCGGCTATGTGTTTCGGCTAGATAAGGAGCTTGATATTCATTTTGTGCTCCACTCACACCCTCTCCATATTCTTCTTCATCCCTTTCACTCGTTCTCTCTTCATTTTCAACTGAAACTCCCTCATCTCCTTCTTCGATAGAAATGTCTTAAAGAATACGGTCATATTCATCATATTCTTCAACATTGAATGACAAAGAATTTAGACTCGGACAAGGCTGTGGAGCTGGAAATTCTGGAAAAATGTCATTTATATTATCAACCAGTGCTCCAATTGGAATATTCTGTGAAGGAATAGTTTGAGCATGGCCGTCCGATCCAACATCATTATTATCATCATGATCACCAGGAACTGCCTCATTATCGGTTTCAGTATCTTTCAAACTTGAAGAAGTTGTAGAAGTACTGTCAGATGAAGTACTTTGCCGATCAGACGCTCCCCCCTCCTGTTCACCCCTCTCTAATTCATTTTCCCTCAGCACACTTCCCTGTTCAGGTAACCCCTGTTCTTGAACTCTCTCTTCTATCTCTAACTCATCTCTCACAACTGAGGCATGGGGTGATCATTGGGCAAGTTTAACCGGATCTGGTTGAACTATAGGATCTATCACTCTCCTATAGTCTATGACGCACTAAGCAGTCTGAACAGCTAAGGCATTAGTTCTGGTGGTATTTCCATTATAGAATTCAAATCTTCGACTTTTGTATGCTACCGAATTCTAGCCATGACAAATGTCGGCCCCTTTTCAGCATTTGATCTCGCCGGAATGTCTTCATTAGCATTCATCATTGCCTTAATAAAAAGTTGCAGAAACCTCTGGAAGGGCACAAATTTTCTGGCCTTAGATGGAAATCTTTTTGCGTTGACGAGCTCCACCAATTCATTCCATATGACTAAAGCATAGTCATAGTTTCTCGAGAAGACTATTCCATGAAAGAATTTGAGAAACGAGCTACTGTGTCGAATAGATGGTAGGAATCGTCTTTTGAACTGTGTCGGGTTAGTCAACTCTGCCGAGTATCCTAACCGTTTGATATCTAAGCACAGTTGTTCATCTGATACAAAATCTTCATATCCAGTAGAGCCTGGTCCGAGCAGACGGAGAATCCTTCTTAGTCGTTTTAATGTCAGACGACTGACATATTCGTCAATTGCCCCTTCAAAATAAATGGTGTCACCGTCTTTTTCCAAAGTAAGCGTACTCCAGAATTGTTATATATACACCATTGGAACAGGTGTATTAGCTGATAGAGAATAGGCTATGGGGTGTCCTTTCAGTATTTCTGGGATGATTGGGTATTCGACTGACATATTAAAAGAGAAAGAATGGTTATTAGGTTTATGTCTAAGTATTGATTGAGGAAATAGGTTTTCAGAGGGTATGGGTTGGTTAGATGGTTGAATATTGTCGGATCTGACCGAAGGAACGTGAGATTCCTTGTCAGATTGATGTCTTATGTTCGCCATTAACCTGTAAAAAATCTAAAAATATTAGAACCCATATTATTCAAGAAATTCAATAAACTGAAAGAAAAGAAAAATGAAACTAAAAAAATTGAATTAAAAAAATACTAAAAAGATTGTAAAAAAATACTAACACAAAAAAAATAAACTAACTAAAAAAAATTAAAAAAATACTAAAACTAAACAACAACAAAAAAATACAAAAGAAATCTAAACAAAATAACAAAAAAAATTAAAAAATTAAAACAAAAAAATTAAAAAAATTAACCGGACTTCTAATCTGGTCAACAAAGAGACAAAAAAAAATCTAAGTAAAAAACCTAATCGGAACATCAACCGGATTAAGGTTGATCGGAGTTAACTCCGGTCACCTTCTCCGGTGAAAAATCCGGTCAAAACGCTTACACACATAAAAAGAAACAAAGAATTACAAGAAGAAAAAAATTTATTAGAAAGTAATTATCATGATTAGTCTGAACTTGGTTATTAAGCAGTTTAGATCAAATCAGTTTCAAATTCATGATATTAAACAGTCCAAAATAGTCCAAATCAGTCCAACAGATGATATTGTCAAGGAATTATGAGCAAGATATCAAGTAGATTATGAACCTTAACAAGAAATTAGATGAAACAAAAGGTAGATTCAAAGGAAGTTGAGCGATGAACCAGGTAGTCGAACGGAAACAATGATGAATAGTAGATGAGAGTAAAAAGTAAAAATAAAAAATGAGTCGATTATGTATAGTCAAAGTAAAAAACCGTTCAAATTCTAAACCGCTCAAGGCTTATCCGGATTAGAATAAATCGGTCAAGAGGTGTCCGATTTATGGAATATGAAATATCTAAGTATTAATCCGGACAATAAATCGCTCAAGGCATAGACGATTTAGAAGAATACCGGTCAAGACTTATCCGGTTTAAGAATAAATCGCTCAAGGTTCAAACGATTAAAGAATAAATCGTTCAACAAAGAAGACTAAATCGCTGAAAAGAAAGATTAAATCGCTCATGAAATGAACGATTTAAGGACTTGAAAGAATAAAAGAATCAAGCGATTTAAGAATCCGGTCAAAACAAACAAGCGATTTACTAATCCGCTCAATCCCTTGTAAAGTATATCTAACCTTATCCAGATAAGAGTTTATTATATAGCATTTTGTCCGGATTACTCTAAATCGGACAAGTGTTGTCCGAATTAGACTAAATCGACCAAACACTTATATTTCTAAACTCTACATCTTTCAAAAATTAGATAATACTTAAAAATACATGTAAGAAAAATATAAACTGTTAGTTCAATACAGATAAAATTCACTCCCCCTCAAAATATGATCAGATATAAAAAATCACACTCCCCCTCAAATATAGATTCCCACGATCAA
>NW_020200942.1:89905-91626 GCF_001531365.2 Cynara cardunculus var. scolymus
TAAATTTGTATTAAAATAATATCAGATTTCTCCTTTTTAATGAAAAGGGTTGTGTCAATATTACCTTTCGAGAAGCCTGACTTTACCAGAAACTCTGATAAGATATCATACCAGGCTCTCGGAGCTTGTTTAAGGCCATAAAGAGCTCGATCAAGGATGTAGACATGATTTGGCTTTGACTGATCAACAAAACCCTCCGGTTGTGAGACATAGACTTCCTCTTTGAGAAGTCCATACAAAAATGTTGTCTTGACGTCCATCTGATATACCGTGAAGCTCTTATGTGCCGCGTACGCCAAAAACATTCGTATTGCTTCAATCCTTGCAACCGGGGCAAACGTTTCGTCATAGTCAACGCCTTCTTGTTGATTATATCCTTTAGCAACGAGCTGAGCTTTATTTCTAACCACAACACCATCTTCATCTTTTTTATTTTTGAAAACCCATTTAGTACCTATAATCGTCTTATTGTTGGGACGAGGTACCAATCTCCAGACTTTGAGTGCTTCGAACTGGTTCAGCTCTTCTTGCATTGCTAATATCCAATCCGGATCAGCTAAGGCTTCGGAAACCTTAGTCGGCTTAATAGTACTCAAGAACGTGGAATAAAGACACTCATTTGCTGTCGCAGACCGTGTACGAATAGGTGCTGATGGATCACCAATTACTTGATATATTGGGTGATTTCGGGTCCACTTCTTGCTATGAGGTACGGGAGTATAAGAACTTTGATCTGGATTTATAGGAGCAGGTTCAGGTGAAGGTTCAATTTTAGGAACTAGTATAGGTTGAATATCTGATTGAAGTGGATTATTATTAACTTGTTCGACCAACACCTCTTGCACTTCAGAAGTTTCACCCTCTTCACACTGAACGGGATTGTTCGGATTTTCCATTTCTATTTCTTCAGTGATTACTTCTGTTTCAGTTACCGGCACATCAGGAGATGGACCCGATAACTGTTGTTCAGTTGAATTTTCCCTGGACAAAACATTAGGCTGATTAGATTTATTTTCAAAATATTCTTCATAAAAGTGTTCAAATAAGAAATTTAAATAAGCTTTATCAGAATTAGAAGTCTCAGGTTGATCAGCTTTCCGCGAGGTGTTAATTATTAGTCCGGGTCYTGAACTGAATTGTTCAGAAGCCACATCAATGACTTCATCAAAAGATATGTTTATGCTTTCATTGATGATTTTGATCCGTTTATTGTAGACCCTATATGCGGCGGATGTCTTCGAATATCCAACAAAAACTGCTTCATCAGTTTTAGCAGCGAACTTCCTTCTGTCCTCTTTGTCATTTAAAATGAAGCATCTGCAACCAAAAACTCAAAAGAAATTGATGTTAGGTATTCTTTTATTTATTATTTCATACGGAGTTTTACCAAATCTTTTGTTTACAAGAGAGCGGTTTTTGGTAAAAACAAGTAGTCGCTACTGCTTCAGCCCATAAGAATAATGGAAGACTAGAACATGTAAGCAATGTTCGTGCTGCTTCCACCAACGTTCTGTTCTTTCGTTCAACGACACCATTCTGTTATGGTGTCCGGGCTGCCGAAAATGTATGTGAAATACCTATGGATTCGATGAATGAACTGAGTGTGTTGTTCTTGAATTCAGTTCCATTGTCTGTTCTGATTTTCTGAACTTGAAGTTGCAGATTATTTTGAACTGTCTTCAAGAAGAAAATAATTGTCTCGGCTGCTTCATCCTTAGACC
>NW_020200942.1:92469-93770 GCF_001531365.2 Cynara cardunculus var. scolymus
TAAAGAAGAAATCACAGAATGCATGAAATGATAGGGTTTAAACGAAGTAAAAGACTTAAGTAATTCATTCACTCTACACAGAGAACAATTATTTTTACTATTTTCAATATCAAATAATTCATCAACTGAATATCTTATTACAGAATTATTCAATGTCGAATCATTTAATACAGATTTAGTAAAATAATTCTTCTTCAGTTCAGTTGATGATTTGTCTTCTTCTTTTACTCTCCAAATAGTCTTAAACTTCAATGCATTATCTGAAAATGAAAAAAGAAAATTATCAGATTTAATTGAATGTCGAACTTTGTTTTTATTGGTAACCTTCTTCTGTTTCCTCGAATTCTTTTTTGGTTTTATTCTTTTTATAGTAAACATCCTCGGAAACATATTTTTGATTAAAATTCTTTTCAAAATCTGAAGCTAAATCAGAATCCTCAGTCATTTATTTTTAACAATGAAATTTTCATGACTAAGTAAATTATTTGAAAAATCAAAACGATCAATCTCATTATCTAGACAAACATCTGAATTTAAGATATTTGAAAAAATAATTTCTTCATTAAAATCATTGACTTCTTCTGAGTCGGTGCCTTCACTCAAAGACTTTTCACACGAAAAATACTCAGACTTAACATGTTCCGTTTTTATTGTAAAATTTTGTAAATCTTCAATTTTATTTAAAAATCCTTGTTTCTGTTTATTAAATGAAAGTCTTTCTTCTGTTAAAATCTTTTCCAACTGAACCAATTGTTTTTCTAAAATTATAGTAGGAGTATAAATATTTGGTTCAACTGGTTTTGATTCAAGCCCTGCCTTTGAATAACTATGAAAATAATCTGTTGAAACTGCAGAGTCTTGATTATTATAACTTTTATTTAGATTTGAATAATCAAACAGAACCCGCATTTTGTCTTTTCTTTGACGATTGTAATCTTCTCGTTGTTCGACCTCATCARAAGATTTTGTAAATTTTACCGAAAACTCGGGACCGCAATCAAGATATTCAAATTTGTACAAGGTCGGGGCATAATGTAAAGATTTTTCTAAAAAAATTGGATTTTCATACCCCAGCCCTTCCTGAGGGTTAAAGAATCTCGTTTCAGATAGTTTGTTTAGAAAAATAGTTTGATTAGTTTGTCCTCTTTTGTATAAAATTTCTTCTTTAGCCTTCAGTTTTTTATTTAATTGAATTATTTGAAGTTCAAGCTTACTTATTTTAACAATTTGTTCTTCATTAACTAATTCTAATAATTTATATTGTTCCTTTAAATCAGATAATTCGGCTTTTAAGATATTAG
>NW_020200942.1:94220-96088 GCF_001531365.2 Cynara cardunculus var. scolymus
TCATTCATTTCCGCAGTCTGTTCTTCTTCTTCACCTGAAGAACAGTTATCCGATCTAGCCATCAAACACACATGTGCAACAGCTTCAGTTTCTTCCTCTTCATCAGTCAGATTCAGCTAGTGTTCATCCTCAGCCATGAGTGCCTTCCCGGCATCTCTTTGTTTGGAAAGAAGAAATTTATTTTTGTAGTAGTCAGTATCTCGATTTACCGGTTTCCTACAATTTACAGCAAAGTGGCCTAGCTTACCATAATTATAGCATTTAGTGTTCTCATCAGCTACACCTTTGCTAAACTTCTTCTTCTTTTCCGGCTTTTTCTCATACTTCTTCTCGAACCTCTTTTCTTCATATTTATTCTTCTTGCCAAATTTGTCTTTGAATTCATATTTTGAACCTGACGAGAATCTTTGGTTGTTCAAGTGTGGCGGTTTTGGGAATTTCTTCTGGAATGCTTTAGTCAGCATTGCCATGGCCTATCTGATTTCTGACATTTCAGAGTCTGAATCTGAGCTGTTACTGTCTTCTTTTTCAGATTCACTTGACTGGCTAACTTCCTTGACTTGCTTTCCAGATCTGCTTTTTATTTTCTTCTCCTTTCTCTTAGATATAAAAGCCAAAGGATCAGCATCTTCTTTCTCTTTCTTTTTCTTTGCATTTCGGATTTTCAAAACATCTTCCTCATTCTGTTTCAGAGTTTCATAGATCTCATGAATATCGATATCAGATAACGATTTATTGAATCTGATATGATTAGCAAATGGTTTCCAYTCTGATTGAAGATTGTTAAGAAATTTAACATTTATCTCTATTGTAGTTTTAGAAATTCCATTCTTTGTCAGCTCATTAGCAATCTGGCAAGCCTATCATAAACATCATTAAGACTTTCACCATGTTTAACCTTGAATTCTTCATATGCTAATATATAGTTAGTAATCTTCAACTGAGTTCCCACTTTCGAACCCATCATCATTTTTTCAATTTGAACCCACATGCTGTGACCTGATGATTTATGACTATCAATACTTGTGTAAATATCATTAGTCAGTGCTTGCATCATGTAAGACTTGCAAAACACATCAGCATGGGCTCTTTCTCTTTCTTGAGCTGAATATTGATACTTTTCTTTGATTACTGTCTGAGCAGGTATGCCTTTATAATCTCCGCGAAACAGTACTGGTGGCTTGGTATCAGTACCAATAGCCATTGCTTCCCTTGAACTCATATTATCAGTTCGTATGAAATAAGATCAACTGCAGTTCAAAGTTTGAATTAAAGGATCAGTTTACAAAAATATATCTGATAATCTTCAAATAAAAATATGCACTCATTCAACACTTAGAGAAATTAAGCAAACAAACTTATCCGGATTAGAACTCCGGTCAAGCTTATCCGGATTAGAAGTCCGGACAACAAAGATGGAACTTTTCAACAAGTTATCCGGATTAGAAGTCCGGACAACAAAGAGATTTAAATAGCACAAAATCACGTATCAACACTTAATCAAATTTAGACAATTAAGCAAAATTTATGCAGATTAAGCAAAAATCAATACGGATAAAGCACAAAAATCAATTTGAATTAAAATTCTCAAATCGGATGTTTTCAACACTTAGTTAAAATTCCAAAATGAAAATCGGACATAAAAAGTCAACACGTCAACAAGTCAAGGTCAACTAAGCCAACAAGTCAAAGTACGAATAAGTCCTTGTTAGGACCGAATAACTCTATTTCTTGGTAAAGATTACTTACTTGAATGATTGGTTTGACAGATATAGTGCAGCGGAAAAGATAATAAATCAAACAAGTAGAAATCGATAAGAACACGATGAAGACGAATGATGAACACAAGAGAAAGCTTCAAAGGATTT
>NW_020200943.1:0-1377 GCF_001531365.2 Cynara cardunculus var. scolymus
GTGAGAAGTCAAAAGTGAAGGCGCAGAAGAAGGCCAAATAGGACCTCAACCATCCAAACCTTATCCTACAGAGGTTCTTTGGTCTGGTCTTTGGTGAAATGATTGCAGAGAAGCTGCCCTCTGCAGAGCCTAATGCTAGATTGTATCCAATGAAAGAGTTCCATCCTACAGAGCATGAGCTAGGGTACAAAAGCCCAAGACCTCTATCGAAAGCCATGCTCAAATACCTTAGCCACAGAGATAGGATAGAGTACAGACGTGGATACAGGAGACCAGAGCCGGTCCCTGAAACCCCACGCATAGGTATCCCCGTAGGTGAGAAAGTGCAAAAAATGAGAGTAGAGGGAAGAAGGGAGGAGCCAGCAGAGGCTAGAGAGGTGAGTGAGGACAGACCGAGAGTAGCGAGTCCCCCACCAAAGAAGACTAAGAAGACATAGAAGGGTGTTGACTCTTCTGAGAAGAAGAAAGGAAAGAAGAGACTCGCAGAAGAAGAGGGTCCAAGCAGTCTTCTGTAAACACCAAAGAAGAAGAAATCGAAGAAGGCCCAACCCGCAGAGGTTGTGGTCACAGAGGCTGTAATCCCAGAAAGCTCTGCAGAGGCCGCTCCAAAGCGCAGAAGGTTGCGCAAGGTGGTTAACGAGGAGTCCCCAACAGAGCAGATACATAAAGTAATCTTCCAAATTCAACAAGAGTTTAAAGCGCCTACAGAAGTAGCTGATTTAGGGACAGAGGTCGTATTAGACGACGAAGAAGAAGAGTTGGAGATAGAAGAGGGAGTAAAAGATGCCGAAGGCACACATCCTAGCCCCCCTCCTAGTGCTACCCACGTTTCTAGGGACCCGGTTCTAGAGGGAATCCCTATTGAACAAGGCGTGCACACACTGAACCCAACCCTATCCGACCTCGCGGAGGACATTCTTTCGTCCTCTGTCGAATGCACTGCCCGGCAACCACAACAAACTCCAACATCCTCTCAAAAGGATGTTGGTTTTAAAATTAGAGTCCATTCGCCCAAGGACTCGTCACAACCCAAAGAGGCATCTGTTGCCTCCCCTCACAAGAGTGAACAACCAACTTATGCTTCAGAGGCATATGAGAGGTTCACAGAGACTGCGGGTCTAAAACGCCCAAAGTCCACACTCGATCCCTCTGCCGAGTTACGCTCTGAACCTACTAGGCACGATATCGATCGAACACTGGTAGGCTCTCCAATTGGAGATGTTCGAGGATCCGGTGGAATTCCCCGAGCTGACATCGCAAAACCAGTCGCTGAGGGCGCCTCACACTCCGAGGCTACTAGGTCACCATGTGTTGGTGATCTAGGTTCCCAGGATACCTATGTGATGAAGGGAGAGTTACAAACCTTCGCCACAGTGG
>NW_020200943.1:1922-33882 GCF_001531365.2 Cynara cardunculus var. scolymus
AGAGAGCTAGACGCAATGGTTGAAGCCCTAGGAGATATCGTGCATAAATATACAGACCAACTCCTCAAAGAAGCCCGAGCTTCCAACCAATCAATAAGAGACTGCACTTCAAAGCTCGTCAAAGAGGGTGACATATTGAGAACCAAAATCTATCGCAGCCTCTCTAAAATGAAGTGGGTCACAGAGATCGACATAAGCAGCGCTTCTGTGAACGCTGAGTTGGTGATCGAGAAAATGGAGAAGGCGGCTACTAGGATTCTGAGGCGATTGAAGAAGGCTCCCCTTACCACTTGCAAAGCAGAAGCCACCAAAATCCATGACGATCAAGGAGGTGATGACCATGATCGTCATGAGGGGGAGAAGAAGACAGAGAAGAAAGCAGAAGAGCCTAAGAAGACAACCTCTGCCAAACCACTAAAGATAGTAGACTCTGCAGCTGCCCTGTTCTCAAAAGATAAATCTCCATAGCCTAAGGGGAAAGGCAAGGGTAAAGTTGTAGAGGAGTCGCCACAGAAGGGGTCAAGCTCTGAGACGCCAGAGGAGATAAATGAAGAAGAGTATGACGACCCAGACCTTGTTCGAGCGTTAAAGGCGTCTTTGGCTGAGGCACAAGCAAGAAATGGCAAAGCCCTTATCCCCAGAGCTGGAGAAGGCTCTTCCTCCAAAATGGCGAAGGAGGAAACGTCCATGGGTACGTTCGACGCTCTGGTAGGAACTGTCAAGCCAATCCTACCAGAGGGGTCCACCCAGAGGCCGATACTAGAAGAAGAAGAAACCAGAATACCAGAATCTGCCACAGTGGGAAGGGTTACTGAGATCCTTGAATCGACGAGCAATATTCCCACGCAGCAAGTGCGCACAGAGCCCGTAACCACTGTGGAGGAGATTCTGCGGTGGCGTTACTCTGCCGTGGACACAGAGCCCCCTTACAATCCAGAGCTTACAGGAATGCCTTCTGCCGCTGCAAAGTTCAACTTCTCAAAACTCACAAGGCCACGMGAGCAGGTCTTCTCAGAGCACGTGATAACTTCTCTTGAAACCATATCTCCAAGGACTATGYTGAAGAAGACCGTGCTTTATGCTCAATATGTGGTGAAGAGGGATGACGACAACCTCTACACGTTCATAGATGCTGACCTCCACAATCTCTGTGTATTTGACCTTATCTTCTTACACAAAATTCTTAACAAGTACATGGAGAGGAGGTCAAGCTATTCGACTTCCCTCAGAAGGCTGATCAAAGTAATGCACGCTCAAGTAAAATACTACAGCAAGAAGGACTTCGATATCACGATGAGGTTGGCCCAAACAGATTTGAAGATTTCCCCTCCGAAGAACAAGCCAAGTTGGTTACTTAGATGTCATCCAAAAACCATTGTCTACAATCCCATCTTCGGGTTTGTGTTCTTGGACAAGAAGGACATTCTAATGTTCTTTGATCCGGCAGAGGTGAACAAGTATTCAACAGAGTCACTTGAGGACATTCTAAGGTTCTTTGATCCGGAGGACGTTCTAAGGTTTTTTGATCTGTCGTTAGTCCTCTGTGGTCTTCTGTGGAGTTATCCTTTCGTCAAGACTTGCAGTATACTTTTTCTATACTTTTACAAAATAGGAATAATTGAGCTAACAAATGGTTTCGAAAAAGGTACAATCGATACAACCCTCTTTCCCAAAAAAGCACAAAGGTGATATCTTACTTGTTCAAATATATGTGGACGACATTATATTTGGTTCTACAAATGCAAAACATTGCAAAAAATTCTCAGAGTTGATGAAAAGCAAATTTGAGATGAGCATGATGGGAGAACTAAGTTTCTTCCTTGGTCTTCAAATATAACAAGCTTCAGAAGGAATTTTCATTAATCAGTCAAAATATGTGACTGACCTTCTGAAGAAATATTCTCTCTCAAATTCATTATCGATGAGAACACCTATGGCTACAGGAGCTAAGTTATGTGTTGATCCATCAGTCAAACCTGTGGATGTAACAACCTACAGAGGCATGATTAGATCACTCCTGTATCTAACTGCTAGTAGACTAGACATTATGTTTGCTACATGTCCTTGTGCAAGATATCACTCAAATCCTAAAGAATCTCATATCTCTGCAGTCAAGAGAATCTTTAGATACCTTAAGGGAACTCCTTCATTGGGTCTCTGGTATCCAAAGAACTCTGGCTTTGATCTAATAGCCTACACAGATGCAGATCATGCAGGTTGCAAGCTTGATAGATAGAGCACGTCTGGAAGCTGTCAACTCTTAGGGGACAAGCTGGTAAGTTGGACATCTAGAAAACAAAATTATGTCTCAACCTCTACAGCAGAAGCAGAATATGTTGTTGCTGCTAGTTGTTGTTCACAAGTTCTCTGGATGAAGACTCAGCTTAAGGACTATGGATTCCATTATGACAAAATTCCATCCTCTGTGACTCCAAGAGTGCCATAGAAATCTCTGCAAACCCAGTGCAACATTCCAAGACCAAGCACATCGATGTAAGATACCATTTTCTGAAAGACAATATTGAAAAAGGTAATATAGAAATGTACTTTGTTCCCACTGAGATTCAACTTGCTGACATTTTCACAAAAGCTCTTGATGAGAACATTTTTATTCCTAGTCAGCAAGATGGGTATGTTGAATCTCACCACTTAAAGGCAATAAATATTCTTAAATCAGAGATTCTCAATATCTCATGGTTATGCCTACAAGTGATACATAGCAAGAAGCCATAATCAATAAGTACTCCAAACCAGCGTCTCTGGTTCTAAAGACCAAAGCCTCTGGCCATGAAGAAATCTTTTAATACGGCTTAAAGATTTTTATCGCCTTTGGACCCAGAAACCTCTGGTCCAAAGCAAATACTTAGCTTTTATTCACTAAGTATTGCCTTCACGACCAGAGCCTCGAGTTCTATAGACTAGAGTCTCTGGATTCTCTCTCTTTGAGACCAGAGCGTCTGGTTCTATAGACCAGAGCCTCTGGATTTTCTCTCTTTGAGACCAGAGCCTCTGGTTCTATAGACCAGAGCCTCTAGATTCTCATCCTTTGAGACTAGAGCCCTTTTGGACTCCATCGCATTTCTTTTTTGTAACCAGAGCCTCTGGTTCTAAAGACCAGAGCCTTTGGTTTCCAAGTCCTTTGCAACCAGAGACATCTGGTTTCCAAATAAGACATGGCATGCTATATTCCCCTTTCATATCATCTCTAAGACCACCAGAGCCTCTGGTTCTAAAGACCAGAGTCTCTGGATTCATAATCTTTGTAACCAGAGCCCCGCTGGACCTAAAGAGTCCCCCTTCCCCCCTTTCTCACTCATGCACTTAACCAGAGCCCCTCTGGTCTCAAAGGCCCATCTTTTATACTCTTTCTTATACACTCAACCATTCTCTAATACTTCTTTTTCCTCCCCTTTGCATCCAGAGCCTCTGGATTCATAGTCTTTGGAACCAGCGCCCTCTGGTCTCAAAAACCCATTCATATGCATATCCTTTTGCACACAGTCACATTTTATACCTTTCTTTCATCATCCTTCACAACCAGAGCCTCTGGTTGTATAGACCAGTGCCTCTGGTCACCTCAATCATCCTTATTATTAGTTCTAGGGGGAGTTTTTAAAACTCAACCAATATACATGCATCATTTGAGGGGGAGTTATTCTTCATCATGTATATCCATTGCATAAATATGCATTTTTCATACCAGAGCCTCTGGTTCCACTATCCAGAGCCTCTGGACATCTAAATGCTACAAAATAAACCAAGTATCAAACCAGAGCCCCTCTGGTCTTACATAATGGATTGCCCATGCTTAAACAGAGCCTATGGTTTGTCATCCAAGGCTTCTTAATCATGCAATCCAACATTTCATCGATGAATTCCTTCATCGATATTCAACCAGAGCACCTCTGGTTCCCCATCAAAAGGGTTAGGTGAAACCAGAACTCCTCTGGTTCCATGACAAAATCACTTTCATTCATAAACCCATCAAAATTGAAAAACTTTCTAAAGATTATACAAAATTGCAGCTTTTGTGACCAAAAACTATACAACATTGGTTTTTAGAAGACCAAAACTTCGTAATTCGTATTAATCTTACAATTMGATGGGATTTTAAATTTGAATTGTTTTTGGATTAATATTTAACGAGATATTATTTGGAATAATTTCTTATTTCAAATAATCCATCCGTCATCCTCACACGCGCCTGACACCATATACAGCCTGTTCCCCATAAACCGTTTCAAATTACCCTACCCTAACCCCGTCTTGACACGTGTCCTCCAACATTAATGGCACGTACAATCAAGACGGCTCACGATCTCCATATCAAATCACCTTTTACCCAATTGACTCCCGTTTTCATGATTATTCAAGTATAATAATCAAGAAAACCGTTCCCTCTTTCACCCCCCACACCACCCTTCCCTCCTCCCTACCTATAAATACCCTTCTTCTACCTCCATTTACTCTTTACGCTTCCTAAAGCCGCACCATCGTATTCCTCCCAATGAAGCCCAACAACCACGCCATTGAACTACGAAACACCCTCTTCGACGACAGGTTTGCCGTCATGATCGAGTTCTTCAAGAACTACATTCTTCTCCCTACACTGACTCTCACTGACACCGTGTACCACTAAAGTACGTCTAGCAGTATTGGCAGACCTGCGAATTTGACCCTGAAAGCCATGGGATAATATGGGACATTGACGCCCCAAATGACATGATTTGCTCGCTCAAAATCTCGCGGGCAAAAGTATCCCAAGTACTATGCATTCCCACTCGTCGAGACCTCGGCATCGAGCAATATGCCAAGCCACCCACCACCTCCGACATCCTATGGTTCATCCAAATGCTAGCTTACAATCGTGACCTACGCAATGCCTTCGACTTAAAAGGCAATATTTACCGCCAATGTGGAACATGTTCTTCTCCATCTTGAACAGGGCCCTCACCTGCAAACTGGGGTCGATGGACCAAGGCAACATCAACATCATGACCATCATGTACGGTCTTTTCTTCAACATCCCTCTCGACTACACTTTTCTCATATACAATGAGATCCACACGGCCGTAGTCAAGAAAAGCAAGCTCCAGGCGACCGGCAAGTCCCTTACCTCTGTTTTGTTTCCTCGTTTCCTCGCTCTATTCATAGGGGATGCGATGAGGAAACATGGTCTCCTGGCCAAAGAACCATTCACCCCCGTCTTCAAAATGCACGGCCATCGACCCACTCTATCGAATGAAGGATACACCACCAACAGACCCATCTCTAGGGCCATGCTTAGTGTCATTCCAAAGACATCTGAGATACGCAGAATCTATGAACGCTCTCTGCTATCCCAAGAATCAAGGGCAGCTACCCCATAGCGAATAGAGCCATCCCCAGAAACAAGCGAGGGAGCACAGGAGGCATCTTCATCGGATGATGAAGGTGATGATGATCATGATGACACTCCTCGTGCATCCCCCAACCCTACTCAAAGAATCCCCCCTTCCACTTCCCAAAGGGCAACCACCACATCTACCCCTGGCGATCAAGGCCAAAGGGGTACTGAACAAGGACGGCCCAGTCTAACCCCAACCCAAACCAGCCATCCAGAGGCCATTCTTCGGGCCTCTGGAGATGACTTATCCGAGGAACCACAACACCCATCGCCCCTCTCCCAACAAAGAGGCGATGCAGAAATAAGAGCCCCATCGCCTCAAGGCTCGACACAACCAACCACACACCCAGAAGCATGTGTTGCTTCTGCCATTGATGAATCCCAAGATCGTTCAGAGCGATCTTCCTTTCGTGCACCACAACCCCCTTCAATACTTGATCTAGCGAAGGGAAAACACACTTACTTCTCTTACCCGGCCTCTAAAGCCGAGGAAGAAGAAGAAGTTGTCGCAACATCTGGAGATAACTCCTCACTTGAGGGCTATCAAGGACATGATGGAAGTCCTTCAAGGCCTACGTTTTCATAAGGCATTGAAGGCGCCTCAGGAGCAGAGGCTCAACCTGCAACATCTATTGCTGCAGGGGTTACCCCTACAGCAGATCTGGGCATAAAGGCTTAGTTCCAAGCATTTGTTGACTTAGTTCAGCGGTCCTTGGAAGACCTAAAACTCATCATCCAAGAGATTGTTGACAACCCACCATCAATCGATTCCTCCACTCTTCAACAATCCCTTGGCACCCTACAACAGACCCTCACCACCCTTGCCAACCGAACTAGAGACAATACCACCCGTCTCCAAATGCTTCAACAAACCATAACCCAACACCACAACACCACCACACCACCTCCTCCCTTGCCACCCAAAGAAACCAACTCCTCATTTACTTCATCGCCACCCTCACGGCCCAGGCAACTGTGACCGATGAGACCCTAGCCTCCATCACCACCCAAATAAACACCATCTTCTAAACCCTCAATGCCCTACCAGTGACCATCATCCCCCAAATCCCTCAACCAACCCCACCCCAAACAACTTTATCAATCGATGAAACCCTAGCCTCCCTGACCAGCCAAATGATCACCATCCAAACCACACTGAACCAACTCCCAGCCACCATACTAGCCAACATACCTCAACCTTCACCACCTCCACCTCCCTCTGTAGGCCCATCCTTCGATGAAGCCTTCTCCTCCTTCACTGTAGAGGTGAGACGTCTCATTACCAACCTTCCCATTCCTCCATCCACATCCACAATCACCTCCGTTCCACCACAAGCTTCATCATCAAGCACGGAGTATGCCACAAGAGCTGATCTCAGGGCTCTATCCAAGGCACTTATCTCCACTTCCAACGAGATAAGTGCCAAGTTTATTTATCGAGTGGCTTAACCGACCAAGGCTCTCACCCAGAGCTTTGCTGACCAACAAAGGCACACCACCTCTCTCCTTCACATGATGGAGGAGAGCCGAAGACAACAAGCCCTGAAGGCGTATCTTGCTACCTTCAAGAAAGAGAAAAAAAAGAAAAGGAGCAGAGCTTCATGCTCCAGCAGCCACCCACACAAGACGTCACGACATGAGGATCAAGACCCTGATGACCAAGGTTGGACCTCATGAGGGGGAGAACCAGGCTGCGGCTGCTTAACACATGGAATCCGCTGAACCATCACCACCACCCCAAACACAACAACAATATCCACCATCAACCCGAGCAAGGGAACCAGAGGCTCAGCCCTCTAAAGATGTACAAAATGTACATGTTCCCCTTGCTACCTCACCTGAACCCATCGTGTTGAGTTCCTCAACCGATGAAAATCCATCCACCCCACCAACAAAAACCAATCCACCTTTTACTCTATCACCAACACCAAACCTACCATTAACCCCATCACCAACTCCTCGCGAAACACCTTTCACCAACCTACCCAATGAACCTGAACCTTCACCTCAAACTCAACCACAAACACAACCCAATGAACCAACACCACCCCAAAAAGAGCCAACCCAAGAAACCATCCCATTACACACCAATACACAACCCACTACCCAAACACACCCCCCAACCAATACACAACCCATAACCCAAAACCAACCTACAATCGAACCAACCACGGTACAAGCGGACATTCCCTTTTCATCAAGGCAACCTCCACAGAGCCTAGTCGATGAAATAATCGAGAACATAGAGTCACTAAGGAGACGTCTAGAGATACCTCCCAGGGAACCCATCATGATGGAGAACATCCATCAATATCTATACCACGATCGTGATGAAAGCTTGTCTCTCAATCCTCTAGTTATATCGCCAGAATCTATGGACCTCCTACACCATCAGTTCGTTAGATAGACAACCCAACCACCATGAGTTGTCTTCTTAAACGATTGGATAAGGTTGGTCATGGATATCAAGATGAGGTCCTTCGCCAACAGAGCTATCAGATATATTGAGTACATGGTGGAGAGAGCTCATGGTCAGGTCAGCGTCTTCAACGACAATGACTTGATCAATCTCAACCTCTACGACTTGATCGACCTCTATGCGTTCACAGCTCAGCGACAGGATCAAGGAATAAGATTTGGGATGGCAAACCGAGCGATAGTGAAGATGATGGAGACCCTGGTGAAGCACAGAGCCAAGACTGACTTTCAAATTTCTCTAAGGTTGGGCATGGAAAACTCTCCTGCACCCCACCGAATGAAGACTTTTCTGGCCTGCAGGAGAAAAGATCTGCCTCTGTTTTAACTCAACCCGAGCTTGGACTTGTCTTCAAGAATGAGTTTGGGGTAAAGAAATTCTCCAGACTAACTGAAGCCTTCAAGTATTCAACCGATACACTTAAGTGGTTTCAGAAGGTTATCAGAGAAAGACTGGGCAGATCTTATGTGCCAAGAGAAGATGGGAATCAACTCATTCATGAGATATCGACAGTCCTCAGTTATCGAAGACTGCTCCTACGCTTCTGGGATATATCTCAAGGTAGATCATGAATGGAGTTTTAAATTTTTTTTGCCTTATTGAAATGTCTTTTGTTTCCAGTACTGTAAGAATTCATCATCCAATGGAAATTTGGAATTTGATGTTTTTTTAGATTAGTCTCTGTTTTTCAACTCTGTTCATAGATTAGTTTATGTTCTTTCATTACTTAGGGAGAGATTGTTAGACCCCATAATTAACAAGTGTAAAAGTAATGAAGAACGATAAGTGATAAAGAACCAGAAAACCGATGAAGACAATAAGGAAGAATTGACTGTCTGAAGAACAACCAGAGGATCAATGAACAACCAGATATGCGATGGAAAGAGCATTTTCATCAGTCCTCTGGTCAACAACACTTAGAGTTTTCTTCAGCAATTCAACCAGAGGCATACGATGAAGATATGAAGATAAGGTTGAAAACATCATCCCATGGAAGATAGCTGGAGATGACTAATCGACAGCTGGACTTCAAGTTTATCTTGATTTATATCTTATCCATAGTTTAGATAAACTTTATCTATTAGTAGAAGATTAGCTAAATAGTCTCACTAAATAGTTATCTTCTAATAGTCTTCTAGTATAAATAGGTGATTAGGCCTATTGTAATCAAAGTAATAATTACATTTTCATATTGAATAAAGTGAATTTATTGGCACTCAAGATTGTTCATTGAATGTTCATACATTATTCTTGAGTGTTCATCATTCTGTTCATTAAAACACTATAATTTGGTTATTTTAAACTCGATTATTAGTGTTATTGAGAGATCTGGGATCAACAGAGGGGCATATTCATTCAGCCCTAAATCCGTCTTTATAGGAATTTGCAAAACTCATGAAAACAGGGACCTTGAAATGCGGACAGTGATGAATTCATTTGTAGATGGCACCAAAAAATCTCCAACAATACCTCGTTGGGAATCAATAACTGAGCAACTATGCCAGAGTTCTTGGATGAATCTTTCAGGGACAAGATCATCGGTGTTCGTCAGGGCAGGGTTCAAGAAATAGTGTTGGAGGATATCGATAATGGGATATAATTTTTTGTCAAAGTTGTCTAGTGAGAGTTGAAGGGCATGATTGTTGGGTTTCAGTGGAAGAGGAACCAAATTTTGGCTGGATTCCTCAACAGTTTTGAAAGTAGTGGTGTGGGTTTGAGAGTTCCCTGAGTCTGAAGAAGACATTGTTGCAGGTTTTGAAAATAAAAGCTTTTGAACAATTAGGGTTTTGAAAAGAACCGGGTGTTGATTCTTTAATCTGGGCTGGAAGGATGGTTTGAGTACTTACTTGAAGATCGAAGATGAATGATTGTACCAAGGATTGCGGTTGCAGGAACTGATTTAAGAGCTTGCAGGAATATCAATGGCGGTTTTTTAGGCTTGAAGACGACGAGTTCTTGAATACTTTGAAAGCGTAAAAGAAAAATTGGGCAAAATGGATTTGTTTAAATATAAAATAAAATAGAGTACTCAAGTGTAATGCGGCCACCAAACGTCAGAGCGGTTCACGCACCACCTGTGTCCATATGCCACGTGGCATGCCAGCTGCAAAATACGTCTAGAGCTGAAACGGTTAGGTAAAAACGAATGGGTGGAAGACACATGGCTTGACATGCTTTGCATCCCGCCTCCTTTACTTGAAAAATTAGAGATACAGGCGGTGACCGTCTGTAAGTGAAAGCTTTTATTTTAAATAATTATGAATAGAAACAGAGTTGCATCGCGAAATTCTGACGGGAAGTTCCAGAGTTAAAGGCGAATGGTGTCCATACCAATAAGTCTGCATAATTCTGACTAAGGATAACAAATCTGAAGTACATCCGCAAAGTTACGAAACATATTGTTCAGAGCGGCACGTCTGAATAGTGGAGGCAGAGTCAAATGCATATCATCTGCATAAGTGTGCATGAGGTACACAATGTTCAGAAAAACTTCTAAATGAAGACGAACAATGTAGAGCCAATATGCAGTGTTGCGTCATACATGCAGAGCCTTTGTAAACCTCTGTACAACTTCCTTTTAAAAGAATATATTTTAAAATAATCTACCAGAGTTTAGGACGGAGACAATCCAGAGTTAAAAATCTGAGGACCGCCAGAACCTCAACGTACGACATGACGAGACAGAGGTCTTTATCAACACTTAAGTGCAGAGCATCTGTGTAGCTCTGTATGAAGAACGGATGCAGGGTTAGAGGGGTGGGGTGGCAAGTGCAGAACCTCTGTTAAGGTCTATATGAAGTGCAGAGCAACTGTGTAGCTCTGTATGAAGCACGGAGTCTGGCTCCGATTGACCGCGTAGCACGTGCAGAACCTTTGTTACAGACTGTATGGAGTACGGAATCATGCTTGACAGACACGAGGGTGTAGAAATTATACAGAGTTCAAAGTATGAAGCCCAACTTCAGAGTAACAGGCGGACCTCAAAGTACGACATGACGAGACATAGGTCTTACTCAACACATAACTGCAGAGCTTCTGTGTATCTCTGTATGAAGCACGGATGCAGGGTTAGATTGATGGAGTGCCAGATACAAAACCTCTGTAAAGGTCTGTATGAAGAAGCGGAGACTCAATGTAGGACATGAAGAGAGAGAGAGAGAGAGAGAGATCTTTCTCAACACTTAAGTACAGAGCCTCTGTTAAGGTCTGTATGAAGCACGGGGTCTGGTTCAGATTGACCGCGTAGTACATGCAGAGCATTTATTAAGGACTGTATAAAGAACGGAATCAGGCTTGACAGACACGTGGGTGTAGAAATTTCTCATAATTTAAGACAGAGATGGTCCACAGTTAATGTCTGTATGAAGAAGCGGAGCCTCAACGTAGGACATCAAGAGAGAGAGCTCTTTCTCAACACCTAAGTGCAGAGGCAGGTGTATCTCTTGTGATTTTTAACGTTTCTGTACCCAATCCTTTTTCTTCCTGTCTATTCCTTTTCCAAGAGAGCTCTGATGCAACTTCTTTTGTGATTACACTATGTATGAGGTAAGGAAGGACAAGGAGAGGCTCAACATAGTGCAATGTTCATACATAAGAACATCAACAACAGCAACATTATGTACTCATATAAACAAATTTAATATTACATAAAAAACAAATAATAATGAAACCATGTAGCATAATACATTCACCAATTAAGACATCGGTGTACGAAACAAAATCCAATCACAAAAACAATCCCAAATACGAAACACAGTGTAGTTGTACATCAAAACCACGAATATTACTTCTGAAGCGGGGCCTCACCGTAGGACATCAAGAGAGATAGCTATTTCTCAACACTTAAGTGTAGAGCCTCTTTGTATCTCTTATGATTTTTAACGTTACTATACCCAATCCTTTTTCTTCCTGTCTATTCCTTTTCCAAGACGTCTCTGATGCACCTTTTCTTGTCATTCCACTCTGTATGAGGCAATGAAGGACAAGGAGAGGCTCAATGTAGTGCAATGTTTTTACATAAGAACATCAACAACAGCAAAATTATGCACTCATCCAAACAAGTTTAATATTAAATAAAAAACAAATATTAATGAAACTGTGTAGTAAATTACATTGACCAATTAACACATCGTTGTACGAAACAAAATCCAATCACAAAAACAATCCCAAATACGAAACGCAATGTAGTTGTACATCAGAACCACGAATATTACTTCTGCAGTTCAGGGATTATTAACGTTTTTGGAGCCGATTCTTTTTCTTCCTATCTATTCTTTATCCAAGACTTCTCTCATACAACTTCTCTTGTAATTATGTACTGTCTACGGTGCTCTTCAAATAAGACGATGATCAGTCCTGGAATATGAAGAATTAGTTGCATCTATTTATATTTACGAAATACATTCAAGGTGGCGTTAAGAATACATTAGACTTCTCTTCGGAACTGAAATCTGATGAATGAAGGTGTACTGATTCCGATTCAGCAGACTGCATGATAAATCATAAAATAATGTTACACTAATAGAGATCCTTCATTCAATCGGATTAAATCTGGTGCAAATGATAAACGGCACCTGTTGAGCAGCAACTCTCATTGCGAACTCGTTGATAGATGCTATGATGGTCGGTTAGCCTTGAAGATCATAATGTCGCAATATCTACCACATATTACTCTGCACTGGCGGTTTAAACAGGAGCACGTACAGTAACCGTGAACCTTGACACGTGTCACATGCTGAAATATGTTTGTACTGAAGGTGGAAATTGTGTCCACATTCATGTTTAGGAGGCGAAACACAGTAACCGACGCACAGGAAAGGGACACATGTCCCAAAAGTTACTTATTTATTAGTGTTATAGATAAGCATGCGATGGTTCAAAAACTAAAAGAGCGATATAAATATGTGAGCTATTGTTTGACCTCTAATTTTGGAGTGATAGTTTTTTATTATGAAAGGACAACAATCGGAGTTGAGGTGACATTATATAATTTGAGTATTCTCAAAGTCATGAATTATAGTGTTGTTTAGATTTTATACATTGGTAAGAATATATTATTATTATAGAGGAACAATAATCAGAGTTGAGGTGACATTATAAAATTTGAGTATTCTGAAAGTCTTAAATTATAGTATTGTTTAGTTTTCGTACATTGGTAAAAAGATAGTATATTGACAAAAAGAAAGTAGAAGGAATGTAAGGGTGTATATGTATATGAAAATAGGAGGTGATTTGTTTGTTGCAAGTCATGTTTTTGGCTCAAATGAGTCAACCCTTTCACTTGCAATTGTCAACATGATATTTGGATATTTCCTAAATCTTGAAATGTGGTTAAGTATGCTTATTCCATATTAAAAGATGATTTTAAAATATTAAGATAACATCTTGAGAGTGATGTATTTTAAAATCTTGCGTTGTGGTTGACTTTTGGAAATCTCACATTGATGAAAAAATGATACATTGATGGAGTGTGATATTCTATCTATATCTTTATATATATATAATTAAAGTAAAACCCACAAAGAATGAGGTGACATACTAAGAAGTGATGATTTTTCATTTCTTGAATTGTGGTTGAGTTTGTGTGTCCCACATTGATGGAGATATGAAATATTTACAATGAATGGTGGGTATTTTAAACGAAGATTTGAGATGCTTTTATGGCAATTTAGGATGTTGGCTCCTTTTGATCGATCATCTAAACTCACGTTGTTGGCTTATTTTGGCCAACCATCCGAACTCACGAGTTTACTCATTTTGGCCAACCTCATTTTAGCAAAAAGAAATTAATCAAATAAAATAAAAAAACTCTTTAGCTTTATGTATATTAAAATAAACTGCACAAAGAATGAAGTGATATTAAATGAAGAACATAGAGATATTGAGCTGTGTTATAACCGGGTTTCAGATAACCTGGGTCAAGGTAAATTTTACGTGATTATTTGATAAATTATATGATGGTATGCGTGAATGTGGCAACAATACATGATACATGAAATAAGTGCATACATGTTTGGATAATATGAATATTTTATTGAGATAGTGGTACCTTAGTAATGAAGCAAATAGGTTTTTAAAATAATAAAATACACACCGTCATATCCAATTTTATATTATTAAAATCCTCCACCGCCTAGCTGAAGATATTTAAAGAAAAGTTTGGATAAGGTTATCCTTATCACTGTCATTCTTTTTAGAAATGAACCTGTGTGTGTGAGATAAGGTGTTCTTCAAGAATTGTTGCTTCAAAAGTACTTGAAGATTCTGTGTTAGAGTAAAGTTTTTGTTGTGTGATTATCATCAAGAAATCTGTTTGATAAGGTGAGTGGTTTCGAAACTAATTTCCTCATATATTTGTGTATCAACTGTTGAGTTTTGATATTGGTTTTGAGGTTAAGATGATAAATTGTCTTCAACAGTTTTTATGATGTTACTGTTTTGGAATCTGTTTCTGGATAAATATGAAACAGAGTTGTGTTCTTCAACAGCCTTTGAGAAGTTGTTGTTTGAATCTATTTTTGATTTTGGAAAGAATTAAACAATATCTGGGTTTTAAAATAGTTTGAAAGAGTTTTACAGAAAAACAGAGTTTTAAACTGATTTGGGAGCACAGGTTGTTCTTGAGAATAAAAGGTTTTGAGTATAAACCTATGTTGAAACCATGATTTGGTTTGGGAATTATGAACAGGTTCACTCTAACATATATGACTGAGGTCTGTCTTTGGATGAACTACTTCATATGAATTAATGGGAGGATATAAGGGTGGAACATCATAAAAAGGGGATTATTGGGAGGATATAAGGTTGGTCGTTGTCTGCGTGGCCTAACTCTTATTATGATATCTATGGTCATCGTGGAATAAAGGCATGTCGAGGAGCAATATTCGTGTTCTTTTTAGCGATCAACTTTTAGATGTTTTTTATTTATTAATTAAGTTTTATTATCTTGAAAACCTCCGTTGCATTGGAGCTTTTAGACTTGGGACAACATACTTTTGGATGATTGTTTATATAAGGAAAAAAAATTGAGACGTTAAAAGTGGTATCATAGCCTTAGTTTAAGAGAAATAGGTTATTAATTTCAGCCTAAGTTTAAACTGAGTTTGTGAAGTCCAAATTTCATACAAATGTGATATCAATCTTCAAGAACATGATGAATGTAAGAATAGAAAGAATAGATCACCAAATGTAATTTCCTTGATTGAGAGAGAGAATTACAGCTCTAAATGTGATAACAATCTGCTAATAACTTGATAATGACAATTACAAAGGAAAATACTATTTATATTAAGGAAGTAATAAAACTACACTATTATAAAAACATGTAAGATATGGAGAAACTTGAATACAACAATAATGCTCATACTCAAACCCAACATTCTCCCCCTTTGGATTCAAGTTTGGACTCTTGTAAATTTTGTCTTTCTAAGTCCAAGAATTTTTTCTAACCTCCTTAGAGCGTTCCTGTACTGAATCTTCTCCTCGAGCAGATTTATAGCATTGACCAAAAGATATCTTTCTTTAGAACTCATTCTCTCTGACTCTGTAGCTCTGTCATTGTTCACCCTTTTCAAATCAAGCGCTCGTCTTACCAACCTTACTGTATCATTTGAATACTTGTTCAACTCACTGAATCTCATAAATTTCTTCACTTGAAGCTGAGCAAAATATATGACTCCGAACTCTGGCTTTTCAAGAATCGTATAAACAGGATAAGTATCAATATCTTCTAAGTCTTGATTAGGTCTTTTCAGGTTGATGATTCTTTGATTGTCTTTGAGGCCCATTTGAACATCTATGACCATAGCCAGCTTTACATGACACCGCATAAATCTTTTAATAGCATCAAGAGCAATCAGAGCTCCCTCCTTCCTGTTAGTCATGATTCTGATCTCAAAATACATATACTCTAAATCTTCAAAATATAAGCTTGAAAAATCAGCTTCACTGAATCTCCAGATTTGTCCATCTTGTCTAGTCACAGTAAAGACTGGATACCAGATTCTCAGAAGTCTTTGAGCATCGATCTGCTTAATTGGGACAACTCGATGCTTGGTACGAACTTCACTAATAGGTAGGCGCTTAGCTTTCAAAAGGTGTTTGTATTCTAAATGATAATCTTTGGTTTGTCAATGGATACCAAGGACTTTATCACCGCTCAGAATCTTACGATGACGGATAAAAATTCCAAAGTAGATATCTTCCAAGTACGGTTCTCGGATCCTTTCGCTATCGTAACCTGGAAAATTTGCTCGAATATGAAATGGTACATAACTCTTTGTGAAAATTTTTGTAGGATCAACATGTTCTCTAGGAGCAGAGATGTCTGATACACCAATTACATCTGCAGTGGAAGATTTTGGAATAATCTAACGGTCATCTTGAAGAGAAAAAACTGGATCTTCATCATTTATATCGTCTTTAAAGTCAAAGTAAAGCCCAGTTGACTCGTCAATATTATCAATGTCCTCTCCAAAATCTTGCTCTCCACCCAGAACAGTAGAAAATACATCATTGAAACCTACGTTGGCAGACAAATCCAATAACAACCTTGTCCCTACTGTGGAGTCCGCCGGTTTTTCAACCATTGGCTCGATCATAGGACTTGTCTCCATTTCTTCTTCATCTTCTATAACAATAGCATCAATTATTCTTTCCCAAACAAACTCTGGGGCAGAAGCTTCAGCAATCACGTCTTGAACAGATGACTCATTTTCAACCCTAGCAGCTTGTTCAGATGTCTCAGCCAATCTCTGTCTCTTCCTCTCCCCCTCATGATGATCTGGATCATCCAAATCATCATGCCTTCTTTTATGAGAGATGGCCTGAGATCTGCATGTCTCTTCTAAGGTAGACACCCGTTCAACAAGGGCATCCATTGAACTTTTAAGATCTTGGGTTTTGGATGTGATTAACTTGCTAACTTTTGCGAAGCTAGAAGTAACCACATCTTGAAAAGTCAAAAACTCTGAGGCTCTAACGAAAGGGTTAACATCCAATTGTTGTCTTAAGAGCCAACCAAGTCTGCATCTTCAGCGTCGGGATTTTGAGATGCCATCAATTTTGCTTACAGTAGCGATTTAAGTTCATCCACCGTTTGTTCTTGTATCGACGGCTCAGGTACATGTGGTGGTGATGGCGCAAATGGTTGCTCTTCTTCTATCGTTTCTTTCCCCTTCAGAAGTCTTTTCAGACTTGCAATCTATGCATCCATATTTTCTTGAACAAACTTTGGGGCGTCGTCCAGATATTCCCGTGACACAAAGTCTGGCAAGCTCACACATGGATCACTTAGATTTCCAGTTGAAACAACAGTTGAATAAACTGTTGTGCCTACGTTCAATGTTGGCATGATAGTAGCATTGGTAGGACTTCCAACCTGTCCTTGTGAAATGTCAAATGACACCACTCTGGTCGTTCCAGCAAGTTCACTAAGAACTGCACTTAGAGCAACAGATGCTCTATACTCGTGTGTACCTATGTGTATCGGTGCTAGACTCGAGGTGCACAGAATCGATGTCATAGGCTGGGGCAGCGGCCTACTTGTTTCAATAACTATGTTCTTCAAATCAGAAGTAGTTAGCAGATGTGCTATATCCCCGTGTTCAATTGAAACAACTGGTTGTTGAGAACCAGTTGAGTGGATGGGTAGGGTGTGCATTTGCATAACTGGGCTAGCTATGTCTTGTTCAATACCAACATTCAACGAATGAATGTCAGTAGTAGATGTGGGTGCCCGGCTATGTGTTTCGGCTAGATAAGGAGCTTGATATTCATTTTGTGCTCCTCTCACACCCTCTCCATATTCTTCTTCATCCCTTTCACTCATTCTTTCTTCATTTTCAACTGAAACTCCCTCATCTCCTTCTTCGATAGAAATGTCTTGAAGAATACGGTCATATTCACCATATTCTTCAACATTGAACGACAAAGAATTTAGACTCGGACAAGGCTGTGGAGCTGAAAATTCTGGAAAATGTCATTTATGTCATCAACCAGTGCTCCAATTGGAATATTCTATGAAGGAATAGTTTGAGCATGGTCGTCCGATCCAACATCATTATTATCATCATGATCACCAGGAACTGCCTCATTATCGGTTTCAGTATCTTCCGAACTTGAAGAAGTTGTAGAAGTACTGTCAGATGAAGTACTTTGTCGATCAGACGCTCCTCCCTCCTATTCACCCCTCTCTAATTCATTTTCCGTCTGAACACTTCCCTGTTCAGGTAACCCCTGTTCCTGAACTCTYTCTTCTATCTCTAACTCCTCTCTCACAACTGAGGCATGGGGTGATCCCTGGGCAAGTTCAACCGGATCTGGTTGAACTATAGGATCTATCACTCTCCTATAGTCTATAACGCACTGAGCAGTCTGATCAGCTAAGGGAATTAGTTCTGGTGGTATTTCCATTATAAAATTCAAATCTTCTACTTTTGTATGTTGCCGAATTCTAGCTATGACAAATGTCGGCCCCTTTTCAGCATTGGATATGCCGGAATGTCTACATTAGCATTCATCATTGCCTTAATAAAAAATTGCAGAAACCTCTGGAAGGGCACAAATTTCCTGGCCTTAGACGGAAATCTTTTTGCGTTGACAAGCTCCACCAATTCATTCCAAATGACTAAAGCATAGTCATAGTTTCTCGAGAAGACTATTCCATGAAAGAATTTGAGAAACGAGCTACTACATGTATCTATCCCCGCAGTCTTTGACGTCAGACATCTGTTCAGAATTGAGAACAACAAATGCCAAATAGATGGTAGGAATCATCTTTTGAACTGTGTTGGGTTAGTCAACTCTGCCGAGTATCCTAACCGTTTGATATCTAAGCACAGTTGTTCATCTGATACAAAATCTTCATATCTAGTAGAGCCTGGTCCGGGCAGACAGATAATCCTTCTTAGTCGTTTTAATGTTAGACGGCTGACATATTCGTCAACTACCCCTTCAAAATAAATGGTGTCACCATCTTTTTCCGAAGTAAGCGTACTCCAGAATTGTTGTAAATACACCATTGGAACAGGTGTATTAGCTGATAGAGAATATGCTATAGGGTGTCCTTTCAGTATTTCTGGGATGATTGGGTATTCGGCTGGCATATTAAAAGAAAAAGAAGGTTATTAGGTTTTATGTCTAAGTATTGAAATTGAGGAAAAAGGTTTTCAGAGGGTATGGGTTGGTTAGACGATTGAATATTGTCGGATCTGACCGAAGGAACATGAGATTCCTCGTCAGATTGATGTCTTATGTTCGCCATTAATCTGTAAAAAATCTAAAAATATTAGAACCCATATTATTCAAGAAATTCAATAAACTGAAAGAAAAGAAGAATGAGACTAAAAAAAATTGAATTAAAAAAATACTAAAAAAAATTGTAAAAAAAAATACTAACACAAAAAAAACTAACTAAAAAAATTAAACAAAATTAAAACTAAATAACAAAAAAAATACAAAAGAAATTTAAACAAAATAACAAAAAGAATTAAAAAAAATTAAAACAAAAAAAAATTAACCAGACTTCGAATCCGGTCAACAAAGAGACAACAAACAAAAAAAATCTAAGGCAAAAACCTAATCCGGACAACATCAACCGGATTAAGGTTGATCGGAGTTAACTCCGGTCACCTTCTTCGGTGAGAAATCCAGTTAAAACACTTAGGTGAGAAATCCAGTTAAAACACTTAACACACACAAAAAGAAACAAAGATTTACAAGAAGAAAAAAAAATTATTAGAAACTAATTATCATGGTTAGTCTGAACTTGGTTATTAAGCAGTTTAGATCAAATCAATTTCAAAGTCATGATATTAAATAGTCCAAAATAGTCCAAATCAGTCCAACAGATGATATTGTCAAGGAATTATGAGCAAGATATCAAGTAGATTATGAACCTTAACAAGAAATTAGATGAAACAGAAGGTGGATTCAAATAAAGTTGAGCGATAAACCAGGTAGTCGAACGGAGACGATGATGAATAGTAGATGAGAGTAAAAAGTAAAAAGTAAAAAATGAGACCATTATTTATAGTCAAAGTCAAAAACCGTTCAAATTCTAAACCGCTCAAGGCTTATCCAGATTAGAATAAATCGGTCAAGAGGTGTCCGATTTATGAAATATGAAATATCTAAGTGTTAATCCGGAGAATAAATCGCTCAAGGCACAGGCGATTTAGAAGAACACCGGTCAAGACTTATCTGGTTTAAGAATAAATCGCTCAAGGTTCAAACGATTAAAGAATAAATCACTCAACAAAGAAGACTAAATCGCTCAAAGAAAATATTAAATCGCTCATAAAATAAATGATTTAAGGACTTGAAAGAATAAGAGAATCAAACGATTTAAGAATCCGGTCAAAACAAACAAGCAATTTATTAATCCGCTTAATCCCTTGTAAAGTATATCTAACCTTATCCGGATAAGAGTTTATCATATAGCCTTTTATCCGGATTAGTCTAAATCGGACAAGTGTTGTCTGGATTTGTATTAAATCGGACAAGTGTTGTCCGAATTAGACTTAATCGACCAAACACTTGTATTTCTAAACTCTACATCTTTCAAAAATTAGATAATACTTAAAGTACATGTAAGAAAAAATATAAACTGTTAGTTCAATACAGATAAAATTCACTCCCCCTCAAAATATGATCAGATATAAAAAAAATTCACACTCCCCCTCAAATATAGATTCCCACGATCAAGAAATTTAAAATCAGATAGGAAAAAAAAATGAAACACTGACTTGTATTTAAAAAAATACAGATATTTGACTAAATGAATTTGAATTAAATACAATTCAATAAATTGAACTGTTTTTAATAAAAATTCAAATTTTCAAATTTAACATACCTAACTTAGATACAAGAAAGCTAAAGCGTTTTTCATCTAAAGCTTTCATAAATAAGTCAGCTAATTGAAATTATGTATTTACAAAATACAGTTCAATGGTTCCTTTTTCTACATGATCTTTAATAAAATGATACTAAATATCTATATGTTTGGTCTTAGTGTGTTGAACAGGATTACATGAAATAGCAATAGCACTTTCAGAATTCCAGTAAATTGGAATTTTATTAAGATAAAACCCGTAGTCTCTGAGCTGTGTCTGCATCCATAGAACTTGAGAACAACAGCTTGCAGCAGCTACATATTCTGCTTCGGCAGTGGAAATGGAAACGCAATTCTGTTTCTTTGATGCCCAGCTGACTAGCTTGTCTCCCAAAAACTGTAGATGTCCTGTTGTACTTTTCCTGTCCAACATACAGCCTGCATAGTCTGTATCTGAGTAAGCTGTCAGTTCAAAACTAGTACCCTTGGGATACTAGAGTCTAAGATTAGCAATCCCTTTAAGATATCAGATTATGCATTTAATAGCACTTAGATGGGACTCCTTTGGATTAGACTGATATCTGGCACAAAGATGTCTTGAAAACATTATATCAGGTCTACAAGACGTCAAATACATCAAAGAACCTATCATGCCTCGATATGTTTTTTGATCAACAGCTTTTCCAGAAGGATCAGCATGGATTTTCGTTCCATGAGCCATAGGTGTTTTGATAGATGAACAGTTTTCCATATTAAATTTCTTCAGGATATCTAAAATATATTTAGTTTGACARATAAAGATACCCGAAGATAATTGTTTAATTTGAAGACCTGAAAAGAAGTTCATCTCACCCATCATACTCATTTTAAAAGGGGAAACCATCAAGGAAAAAAAAATTACAGTATTTGGGGTTTGTAGATCCAAATATTATGTCGTCTACATAAATTTGTATCAAAATAATATCAGACTTCTCCTTTTTAATGAAAAGGGTTGTGTCAATATTACCTTTCGAGAAGCCTGACTTTATTAGAAACTCTGATAAGATATCATACCAGGCTGTCGGAGCTTGTCTAAGGCCATAAAGAGCTCGATCAAGGATGTAGACATGATTCGGCTTTGACTGATCAACAAAACCCTCCGGTTGTGAGACATAGACTTCCTCTTTGAGAAGTCCATACAAAAATGTTGTCTTGACGTCCATCTGATATACCGTGAAGCTCTTATGTGCCGCATACGCCAAAAACATTCGTATTGCTTCAATTCTTGCAACCGGGGCAAACGTTTCGTCATAGTCAACGCCTTCTTGTTGATTATATCCTAGCAACGAGTCGGGCCTTATTTTTTACCACAACACCATCTTCATCTTTTATATTTTTGAATACCCATTTAGTACCGATAATCGTCTTATTGTTGGGACRAGGTACCAATCTCCAGACTTTGAGTGCTTCGAACTGGTTCAGCTCTTCTTGCATTGCTAATATCCAATTCGGATCAGCTAAGGCTTCGGAAACCTTAGTCGGCTTAATAGTACTTAAGAACGTGGAATAAAGACACTCACTAGCTGTCGCAGACCGTGTACGAATAGGTGTTGATGGATCACCAATTACTTGATGTAGTGGGTGATTTCGGGTCCACTAGTTGCTATGAGGTAGGGGAGTATAAGAACTTTGATCTAAATTTTGATCAGTATAAGTACTTGGGGAGTTTATAGGAGCAGGTTCAGGTGAAGGTTCAATATTAGGAACTAGTATAGGTTGAATATCTGATTGAAGTGGATTATTATCAACTTGTTCGACCAACACCTCTTGCACTACAGAAGTTTCACCCTCTTCACACTGAACGGGATTGTTCGAATTTTCTATTTCTATTTCTTTATTGACTACTTCCGTTTCCTCTTCTGTTTCAATTACCGGCACATCAGGAGATGGACCCGATAACTGTTGTTTAGTTGATTTTACCATGAGCAAAACATTAGGCTGATTAGATTTATTTTCAAAATATTCTTCATAAAAGTGTTCAAATAAGAAATCTAAATCAGAATTAGAAGTCTCAGGTTGATCAGCTTTCCACAAGGTGTTAATTATTAGTCCGGATCCTGAACTGAATTGTTCAGAAGCCACATCAATGACTTCATCAAAAGATATGTTTACGCTTTCATTGATGATTTTGGTCCATTTATTGTAGACCCTATATGCGGCGGATGTCTTCGAGTATCCAACAAAAACTGCTTCATCAGCTTTAGCAGCGAATTTCCCTATGTCCTCTTTGTCATTTAGAATGAAGCATCTGCAACCAAAAACTCGAAAGAAATGGATGTTAGGTATTCTTTTATTTATTATTTCATACGTAGTTTTACCAAACCTTTTCTTTACAAGAGAGCGGTTTTGGGTAAAACAAGCAGTCGCTACTACTTCAGCCCATAAGAATAATGGAAGACTAGAACATGTAAGCAATGTTCGTGCCGCTTCCACCAATGTTCTGTTCTTTCGTTCAACGACACCATTCTGTTGTGGTATCTGGGCTGCCGAAAATGTATGTGAAATACCTATGGATTCAAGGAATGAACCGAGTGTGTTGTTCTTGAACTGTTCTGATTTTCTGAACTTGAAGTTGCAGATTATTTTGAACTGTCTTCAAGAAGAAAATAAYTGTCTCGGTTGCTTCATCCTTAGACCTCAGAAAATGAACCCARGTATATCTGGAATAGTCATCGACTATGACCAATACATACTTTTTAACGTTGATACTTTGAATTCTCATAGGACCGCAAAGATCCATATGAAGTAGATGTAAAGGACGTTCAGTATTGAACTCTGTCTTTAGCTTATGTGAAGCTTTCTTCAGTTTGCTCATCTTGCATGCACCGCATACATGATCTTTATGAAACTTCAGTTCTAGGATGCCTTTGACTAAGTTGTCACAAACCAACTTGTTTAGATATTTGAAATTCAAGTGTAAAAGTCGTCGATGCCATAACAGATTTTCCTTCAAGGATGCCTTGGATATCAAGCAGACATCAGTATCCACTTAAGTATTTGATAGGTCAATCGTGTAGAGATTTGATCTTCTGAWTCCAGCTAAGAGCTCCTTACCATCAATAGTTCGGATGTTACGTTGGTTAGCTTTAAAGCAGACTTCTAGATTTTTATCACAGAATTGACCTAACTCAAAAAGGCTCGAATATATTCACGCCACGACTTTCAGTGTTGTCTACCAGTGGGAGTCAAAATGTTCATAGCATTGTTATTAATTGTGATCGATACAATCTTTGACATCGACCGGGTCCGTGCTTAGAGATGACAAATTCATGTTTCAATTTTCAAGAACAGGGGCACATGGCAAAAGACTGTCCCAAAGCTCAAATCCAAACTGAGAAAGGGAATTAAAAAAAACCAAATACTAGTCGAAGTGTATTTGCATTACATGGCAGCAAATCTCAAGCGGGTATGATTTTGGGTCATGTTAAATTAATTGATTTATCTGTTTATGTTTTGTTTGATACTGGTGCGACATACTCAATTGTTTCTGACTAATTAGAATCTCGATTAAAACCGTGTGAGCATGTTGGTCCTGTTAGGGTATACAAGATGTGTACAACAGTTTGTAGAAGGGGGGATGAATACAAACACAAAAACTTTTCAAATTTAAAATATATATTGATAAAGAAGGATACTGTTACGACATGTTCTAAATGATACTGATAAGGGACGGGACTTGAGATCGAGCGTTTGACTTTTTGGAGTTGGTAAACTCGTTTGTAGATGTATATATTCTAAGCTTATAAATAGTTGTTAGAATGAATATTTTGGATTGTAAAGCATGTTTAAGAAGTTAATCTACGTTTGGAGTTTATTAGTAGCTCTGTAATGTTTGTGTCTTTGAATTAAGTCCTGTTAGTGATACTGCCCTTTCCGGACCACGTGGACGAGGGATGTTACATTTTTAATATTGATCTTCCATTTTTATTGTTTAACGAGTTTGTGATTCATGGAGGAAACACGGTAGTAAAATCTTCGGTATCGTTCAAGCTATTATGGATAAACGTATTGGAAAAGAACTCGACAACATTAAGAAGATTAAAATGGTTTATGGTGACAATCGGAGTTCGAGTTCGGGTAGTGAAGAAAATAACCAAAGAAAATTATGTCTTTAATTGTTAATACGTACCTAATTCAAATGTTCAAATGGAATTCCATGCACGACCCATTTTCATATGGTCATTTATGAATCATGAACCATTGTGTTGATGCTACTACTTTCATTTGAGTATGTATAACACTTCATGAATGAAATTTTGTATCATATGAACACAAGTGTCATTTGCCTTGTGCTTGATTGATAAAAATTGTTATTTTATCATAAAATTGATTGATAAAAATTGTTATTTTATCATAAAATGGAAAATTTGATATAAATGATTTTGGATTGATAATAATTCTATTGACTGCGGTCTATTTGGAATTGTTTTTTTGTAAAATGTTTTGATGAGGAAATAAGGGTGGCATATCAAGGAGAGGTGTACCATGGAATAAGGGTGGCATATCAAGGAGTGGTGTACCATGGGATAAGGGTGGCATATCAAGGAGAGGTGTACATTTGATATAAGGGTGGCATTTGTATGTGTGTTGAATGATATAACTCTTTCTATTATATCCCTTAAGATTACCGTGGTTTGGAATCTTTATTTCTTTGTGATTTAAAGATTTAGGATCAAGGTTCTTATTGGAAATCGTAGTCTGGATGTTATTAAGGAGAAAATAACAGGTTTGGCCTGAAACTTTAAATAAACCTTGTTTGATTAGAAAAGGTTTAAAAGTGGCAATATATGAAACATGATTGGTTCAAAGGTATGTTATTTGAATAGCTGAATGCTTGGCTTTAAAAAAGGGAAGGAACTGGTATTATGCCCCATATGTTCATATATTGATTGTATATGTGAAAAGTTGTTTTATTTAAAAAGTTTTGGTGATTATCAGCCTGCAATAACTTAAATAGGGTAACTCACTAGACCTTTCGGTCTAACCCTTGTTTTGTGATTTTAACTATGTATTACAGGAGGTGCGAACGGTAAGGGGAAGGGGAAAATGTGATATTTTCCTAAATGCTTATCTACATGAAGAATTGTTTATGATGTATAGTTTTGATTGATGAACGATGATTAGTACAATAAATGTATTTTGATTTTTTGAGCCATGTATTTTATACTGGTAGATTCTTGTACTGTGGGACCTAAGTGGTGTATAAACATGTATTTCTTTCGTATGAAGTATATGTTACATGCAATGTGTGATATGGGGTGTTACAGAAAGTGGTATCAGAGCCTAAGTTTAAGGGATTTAGGTATTTAACAGCATTATACCTAGACTTAAACTGTTTTATTGCATGTTAAGGGTCACGGACATAGTTTGCACCATTGGAAATAAATATGATGGGTTAAAAGAACAGTATGTAAGGTAAATTTTAATTACATCTGGCCAGTGTAATTATGAATTTACAGGTACACATCTGAACCTAAATACTTCATTATATTTGGGAATGTGAATACGTGATTATTAACACTAAACTCTGCAGATGTCTATCGGAACTAGAAGATCTGAAATAACGGCTCGTCCAGAGTCTGAAGAAAGGGAAGAGTCACCTGTTAATCTTCCAACTAGCACGTCCGAAAATAGAGGTCGGGGAAGGCCAAGGGGACGAGGCAGAGGAAGAAATCAGTCTCAAGGGAGGGGTCGTACTGAAGTTCATTCTGAACCTGAAGAATCCCATTCTGGGAATGTTCAGGAGAGATCGGTGCCACACCCTGAATATGTAACTAGGGACATGTTGGCAGAAGAGATGGGGAAATTGCGGGAAACTCTAACTTCTATTATGGGAATACCAGCCAGGGTAGAAACAGAAAGAGTAGAAGTTCATCCCTTGGTACCAGTTACTCACAACAATGAGGGAGATAATAAAATGTTTTTGGCATGCAAGCCACCAACATTTTCTGGAGAAAGGGATCCAGTAAAAGTCGTATGCTGGATCAAAGAAATGGAATCTGTGTTCAACACCATTCGGTGTCTGGAAACAGATAAAGTTCAATTTGATGTTTTCGTATTAAAGTCAAATGCTTTGTTCTGGTGGGAAGTTGAATCGACAGCCAAAACAGATGTTTTATATATGTTGTCTTGGGCAGAATTCGTGGACCGATTCAAGAATCAGTTTTTCCCTAAAACAACAGTGAGACAAATGGAAGAAGATTTTCTGAAGCTAGAACAGGGAAATGGAACAGTTCGGGAATATACTGAGAGATTTATTGAATACTCTCGCTTTGCAGAACACTACGTTTCAACAGAATCCAGAAAGATAGAAAGGTATATTTGGGGTTTGAAACCCTCAATTAGAGAGTTTGTTATTGCTATGAACCCCAATACATTTTCATTAATGGTAGATGCGGCCGAAGTGACCGAACGAAATAAGAACCGACAGCCAGAAGGAAAGGTTGTAGAGAAGAAAAAATGAGAGGGGCCTTCATCTTTCCGAGGACCGAAAATGGTAAGATATGATAACAGATCTGAGCAGAAGATCAGTGAGAAAGTCTGCTCACAATGCCGACAGGTTCATCAGGGTGAATGCAAGATGGACCCAAGAAGATGTTATAAGTGCGGTGAAGCAGGCCATCTGTCTAGAAGTTTCCCGGCTAATCGAAGGTGCTTTAACTGCAACTCTGCGGATCATATTCGACCGAATTTTCCCTTGTTAAGAACTCCGTAGTTAACAATGAGGAGTAACGCATCGGGTACTCGGGGAAGGCCTACTGTGAACAGAGGAGGGCAAGGAGGGGTGCGGAGACGGTCCTTCCAGATGACTAAGAACAAGGCAGAAGCATCACCGGATGTAGTAACAGGTACATTCTTCTGAATTCAATACATGCTAAGGTGTTATTTGACTCTGGTGCAAACTTTTCGTTTGTATCACCATTGTTTGGTCAAACTGCATGTCTAAATTCTGTGATACTTGATGATGAATTAGTAGTTGATACTGCTAATAGTCAGGAAATTGTTACTGTTATAACCAGGTTTTAGACAACCTGGTTGAGGTAATTTATACATGTTTATTATGTGGATTACGTGAAATATGCGAATCTAAGTAGAAATGCATGAACTATATATGTGAAATGTGAACATGATATTATGCATGCATATATGTGAAAAGATGGCATGATATGTATCTAATTTACACATATATGCATGTGGTGTGAAGCATACATGAGGTGGTGCATATGTGATTTTATAATGAAATAACCCACCGCCTAAATTATCTTTATTGGTTAATCTTTCACCGCCAAAGAGTTTTATTTTAATAAAACCATCACCGCCTTTGTTAGAAAAATATATAAAGAAGAAAAAAGATAAGATCATACCTTATCTTGATTTTTGGAGAAAGGAAYCTTTTTKAGAAAAAGAAAGTGTGTGGCAGTGAAAGAATTCTTGAGAAAGATTAATACACAAAAGTGATTTGAAGATTTTGTGCTAATTAAAGATCTACTGTGTGTTTATAATCAGCAGAACCTGTGATTATTAAGGTGAGTTTTTTTATGACTAAAACATGTATATATATTGTTATATAAACTATTGGGTCTTTATGTTGGTTTTGAAGAAAAGATGATAAAACTATTTTGATAGTTTAAAGGTGTTATTGTTATATATTTGAGTATTAAAAACTGTTTTGGGAAAGATAAAGAAGGGATTGCTTCTTTAAAACAGTTTTGGAAATGATATCCTGTTTTGAGGATTTAAAAGAGACATGATGTTTTTGGAAATCATTGAAAGAATAGATTGTTCTTGAGTTTGAAAGGTTTTAATGATAAAACTGTTAGTTGAAAAATATAGAGAATATTCTTTTGAGACGATTGTGATTTTGATCTGTCTTCATTTGGAATTAATCTATAGATTTTATRGRTAAAACTATGAATGAGGATTCGATAAGATGGTTGTGACTGCGGTCCTTHATCCGAACTAGTTCATAGATTTTGAAGAAGAAATAAGGATGGCATATTAAGGAGAGGTGTCTATTGGAATAAGGGTGGCATATCAAAGAGATGTTTATTTTGGAATAAGGGTGGCATATCAATAAGAGAGGTACCTTTGGATATAAGGGTGGCAATTGTGTGTGAATATTATAGCTCTTACTATTATGTCTTTTAAGACTACAATAGATTTGAATCCTTACTTCTTTGTGATTTGAGAACTCAAAGATATTGTTCTTATTAGAAATAATAGTATTGATATTATTGAGAAGGGGAAAACTTAACCTATGGCCATTGATATTGGTTAAAGTGTTTTGGAACAGAATGGTCATTTTTATGAGGAATCAGAGGGGCTCTGGTTGTTTCATGTAAGGAACCAGAGGGGCTCTGTTTGCTCCTCATTATTGGACCAGAGGATTATGGTTATTGATTCGGAGAATGAGCTAGTTTTTACTAAATGTACTAATTGGACCAGAGGCTCTGTATCTATTGATAAGAGCTTCTATGTCAAAATCATATTTTTAGAAGTTTTTAAGAAAAAGATTTTATACTTAGAATCTTTTTATGAAAAACAGACCAGAGAGGCTCTGGTTGGCTTACACGTTGAACCAGAAGGCTCTGGTTGATCATGTCTTTTGAACCAGAAGCTCTGGTTAGTACAACCAGAGGCTCTGGTCGAGGAACCAGAAGCTCTGGAAGAGAGACCAGAGGAGCTCTGGTCCTGGTTATTGAAATATATTCCAAGTGTGGTTTGGAACCAGAGGCTCGATGGACCAAAACAGTATGATTTTTAGTTTTGCTACATAAGATGAATTATTTGAAATAAATGTTTTCGTGACCTTCACCTTGAATTACATAAAAGGGAACCTCATTAGACATTCATGTCTAACCCTCATTTCGTGTTTTCAAAAATATGTGTGCAAGTAAAGATAATAAGGGACAAAGCATTATGTGAATTACTTCCCTATGTGCTTAGTTGTTTTGGAATCATAGATGCTTGAATAAAATAAGCATGTACTTTTGAAATTTTTGAGTGGTGTAATTCACATTAAAGACTTTTGTATTATGGACCTATGTGGGAGAAGACATGTATTCTATGTATAATATATGTGTTATATGCAATGTATGGATTGGGGGTGTTACAGAGTTGGTATCAGAGCCTGAGTTTAAGAGATTTAGGTGTTGACATGCATGATACCTAGACTTAAACTATTTCATTGCATATTAGGGTCCCAGACATAGTTAGCACCTTTGGAATAAATATAATAAGTTAAGAGATCAGTGTGTAAGGTATTTTTGGATTATATCTGATGTAATTTTGAATCTACAGGTACATAACTGAACATGGACACTTTATTATATTTGGGAATGTGAAAATATGTGTATTAACATATGGCTAGTAGATCAAGAAGGTCGGAAAGAATCACCCGCCCCAATGAAGAAGAATCCCCTATTGCTCATATTGGCATCTCTGAGGGCAGAAGCAGAGGCAGAGGTAGAGGCAGAGGTAGGGTACAGAACAGAGGCAGAATAAGTCAACCATAAATCAATATGAATCAAGCAGAATCAAACTCTGAAAATATGAATCAAGAACAGATGTCTCACCCAGAATATGTAACAAGAAACATGTTAGCTGAAGAAATGGGAAAGCTAAGGGAGACCTTGACTTCTATATACTTCGTTATTGGCAACACGATCTAGTTCCCGTAGAGTGGTTACCAGCACTTTTTAGATATGGTGAAGTTGATGCAGAAAAAGAGAGATTGATAAATGTTGCTTATTCATATTTTGAACGTATTTTAGGTTGAGTCTGAAATGAAAAAGATATTTTGTCAAGATTTGTTGACCAACTCGAAGAATGGGATTCAAAGGTTGATAGTGAACTTCCTTTACAATCACACACTAAAGAGACAACAGCGTCTATTAAAGAGTTTCTTGGAGTATCTCAACCCGAGACTATTGATGTTCTTCCTCCCACCGGTATACGAAATAAAGGTTGTGGAACTGGTAAGAGACTTATTAGCGCTGCGGAGAGAGCAATTTCAAATGGCAAAAAGCAGAAGAGAAAGTGTCGGCTATGTCGTCAAATGGCTACACACGATTCCCGGAATTGTTCGAAACGTGATTCCATTTAATTTATCTTTTTGAATTTTTCCTATCATTTAATTTTAAGAGGTTATTGGATTATATTGAGGGATTTTAGTTAAATTGATTGCAGTGTTTACACTGGTCATTCTGACATTTGTAAGCTGCATTTTTGATATGACAACCTTACGGATTATAATGCCTTTGTGAATATGGGTTCATCAATTATGGATTATAATGAATTTGAAACGTGATTCCACTTAATTTATCTTTTCGAACTTGTCATATCATTTAATTTTGAGATGCTATTTGATTATATTGTTGAAATTTAATTCACTGGATTATATTGTTGTCGTATCACTACATTTCATTCATCCATGTGGGTCTAGATTCATCAGAACTAGTTGTCAATATGTTATTTGGATATATGAATCTAAGTTCATAAAGCATTCGTTGTCAATATGTCAAAGCTTATAAAGTGTGCTGATGAAACTATGTTCAGCAAACTTGTTGTCAGTGTATTGATGAAACCATCTGCATCAGTTTCATAACGTTATTTTAAAGGTGAGATGGATACATGAAACTAAGTTCATAAAAACTAAGTTCAGCAGAATTGTTGTCAGTGTACTGATGAAACCATTTTCATCAGTTTCATAACCTTATTTTAAAGGTGAGATGGATACATGAAACTAAGTTCATAAGAACTAAGTTCAGCAGAATTGTTGTCAGTGTACTGATGAAACCATTTTCATCAGTTCATAACCTTATTTTAAAGGTGAGATGGATACATGAAACTAAGTTCATCTAGCGTGTTGTTGATCCCAGATCTCTTAATAACACTAATAATCGAGTTAAAAATAACCAAATTATAGTGTTTTAATGAACAAAGTGATGAACACTCAAGAATAAATTATGAACATCAAAGAACAATCTTGAGTGTCAAAGGTTTCACTTTATTAATAAGAAAAAHKTAAAAKCRACRTTTAATACAATAGGCCTAATCACCTATTTATACTAGTAAGCTAATTAGAAGATAACTATCTAATCTTATATTAACAAATAATGTTTATCTAAACTATTGATAAGCTATAATACTAAGATAAACTCGAAATCCAGATGTCGACTTGTCATCTTCAGCTGTCTTTCATGGGATGATGAATCAACCTTATCTT